>NC_051137.1:3034582-3289810 GCF_014839805.1 Manduca sexta | reverse complement strand
TGACCAATCAGATCCATAATTAATTTCGACAGCTAGTCAATATGATTGTCGATCATACAAATAACTGCTTGTAGATCAAATTAAATTTGCGAACGTCGTATTTAAACTCTGTTCAAAATCAGCACATCGTTTTTGCCGCACTGGTTGAGAGAGCTTGTAAACCCCGAGTCTTTAATTTAATAGTTATAATAGTTACAATGGCTATGTAATACTATCTATTTCAATATTATTCCAACAACAATTACTAATGTAAAGTATTTTTACTTTTTCTTTATCTTATTAAATAATTTTACTGATCATGCAAACTAAATAATTAAATCAATATTTTAACCGTGGTATCTCATTATATTTGATTATACCACAAAGTTCCAATCAATTTGTGCAACACAAAATATTGAATCGCTTAAAGCTTTTGTTGCAATTTTACACATATAATATTCTGGTTTGTTTCTTATTGGCAAAAATTGCTGGAAGCTATTTTCTGCACAATAAAGATATGTTCGGATCAAAGCCAAACGCCGCAGGCAACATGTATTGTGGGGTCAGTACTTCTTTTAAGATCTTCGCTGCCTCGTTCGTGGCTGACCTCAGGCAAAAATGACGTCTTATGCTTTTAATAAAGTAATTGTTTTTGTGAAGCCCCCACGCACCGAAGGACGCCCTCAGCGTCTACGGCAGCATGAGGCCAACTACACACTGCCGTCCATCCCGGGGGTCAACCGAAAAATGTGCAAGGATGCACAAAAATGCACTAGGGCGGACAGCCCCCTGCTGCCCGCCGACGACCCCCTTCGTGGCCCCTATTAGTCGCCTCTTACGACAGGCAGGGGATACCGTGGTGGAATTCTTCAAACGCCCCCATTCCACAGGGCGGAAGATAGTAGATACCTGTGGAAACATCTTAACATATGATATAATTTAGAACATTAAAAAAGTCCCGAATAACTCCTTTTGAAATCTGTTAAGAAAACAATTACCTTACAATAACTATTTTAAAATAGATATATCAATGTTATTAAGTGCTACAAACCAGTTAACTTTACAATCAAAACCCTGTCAAGCCACAGTAAGTGCAGAAAACCGTAAAGATAAAACACATGGGCCATTTGTTACATTAAGAGTCACATCGGAATTCTACTGCGGTCCTGAAGAAATATCACCGAAACGAGAATAAAGCCCATCTCAAATCAATCTTGCCGTGGACAGTGAGCGAGCTGACTATTTGAACAATAGTTTCTAATTTGTCTTAGTAAGGCGATTTTATCGACTTTACAGACAGACTGATGTCGACGACATAAAAATATTGAGTTTTATACAAAAATACTTAAGTCTGTTGTCTCAAAGCAATCGCTTTTCAACTATATGAATCATTGCACGACTTTTCTAAAATATAATTGTATTCATTTTACTGTATATGGTGTACAATAAATTGTTTTCATTAAATCATTCACACTCATACCATTATTGGCAATTAGACTTAAATTATTAGCTATTAGGTTCAAATTGCAAGATGGCCAAACAGAATCAAAATAAAATAATCATATATCTTATTAGGCCTTCACTCATACGCTGGTCCACATTGCTGTAGATAATGTAGACATAATGCTAGTAGACTTTACTAAGATATGACATATTTAAGTAGGATTAATCAAGGTGCTTTCGTTCTCCGTCAAAGCGAGAACTTTTACTGGTATTTTAATAATTGATAACTTGCCAGAAACTTCGAAGGTGTAGAACTCCCGACGGCGCAAGTTTCAAACAGTGCTGTAGCTCTAATGCATGACGGTTGATTCGTATAGTTGATTGTTTTTGCATGAAATAGGTTTATGAACAATTTAGTAATATCATATTTGAATTCAAATATTACGAAAGTTTTCGACTTCAAAAAGCGACGATAGCCTAGTTGGGTATGGAACGATCTGCCGAGACGAATGTCCGCAGGTTCAATTCTTTGTGAATTTATCGTTCGCTTTAACGGTGAAGGAAAACATCGTGAGGAAACCTGCACATCTGAGAAGTTCCTCTATAGGAATTTCGAAGGTGTGTGAAGTCTACCAATCCGCACAAGACCAGCGTGGTGGACTAAGGCCTTAAACCCTCTAAGTAGTAGAGGAGGCCCGTGCTCGGCAGTGGGCAAGTATATAATACAGAGCTGATATTATTTCGACTTGTGAATTTCCCTTATTTAGAGTTTCTACGAAAGCCTCCTTGGTCTAGTAACAGCGTATAAACAGTAAATGGAGAGGTTCAAGGTTCAATTTCATTTAAGTCCATTTTTAAACGAGTTACTTCAAATCAAATCACCCAGATGCTATTGACGTCAGCCAGATCGGTAATAGAAAGTTTCTGCAACATACTCAAAAATATGAGTTACACAAAAATTTTGTAAAAGACGAATCAGTTTATATGATTATACTATCGTATCCTCGCGGCTTCTCCGCGTAAATTGTTCTTTGGAATAAATATATATTTTCCTGGGATAAAAGTAACCTATGTCCTATTCACAGGGTCTCAAACTACTTCATACCAAACATCATCGAAATAAAGTTGTTGTTGAGTTCATTGCGTGCAGACAGAGGCGGCGAAAGAAATTGTTTTAAAATATTTAAGGCTTACATTCAGTACTTTAAATTACTCTTAGAGCCTGTTTTATAACTTTGGAGTTAATACTATTTGTTACATAAACGTATAAGCCGACCAAATACAAAATAAAGCTAATATATCCTCCCAAATAAAGTTATTAATATAAGTACAATCTACATTAGTTATTTAATACAATAACTGTCAAATAAAATTAACTTAAAACTAGCGACACAGCCCTTTAATCTTAAATATCATACGAAATTCCCAATTTTAGTATAGAAACATGTTTTAACATATTAGATTTACTGCGCGAACAAACATCACATCATGGCAAATTAAATAACACCCCACGGATTGACATGGGCAGTGTAAACTTTATGACGTAATACGATTACGAGTGTAATTATCGCGCACACTTCAAGCGCTATCGGTAATATTATTACGCTGGAATTGATAGCAACTTCACAAAATTGAGAGGCGTGTGGAGAATTTAGAAAATTGTGCCTTAGGGACGAGGCAATATTTTATAAGACTTAAGTCGACACGAATTCAGATGTCAGATCCTAGAGAGTGGTATGAACTGATTAAAGACTTTAAAGAACTAAAGACAGTGTTCGTGACACCAAAAGCCGAAAAACCAAATAAGTTCCAGAAGAAATTTGAGGTACCCCGGAGCCGCCCGTTATGCGTCAACAAAGGCTACTACAGGTTGCATAGCATGCTGGTAACCCCTACATGCCCGCCTTGGTTCCATGAACTAATGCGTGATATTAAAGTTTTTTCCCAGCGTATAAAAAAGGATAGTAGACAGTAGGTTAATAGAAAGGTAGAAACAACGGTCTCGCAGATATGTCTTGTAGTACAGTTTAGTACATAAGATATTTTAACACCCAAACGTGAACTTACTACTTAATAATCTTAATAGCCATAAATCTCCACTTTGTATGAATCGCTAGAACGTCATTTTGAACAATAAAGCACTTAACTCAATCTAGTCGAGTCTATCGCAAAAAGCGCGGCCCCACGAGGAAATTACACAGCCATCGTTACGGATAATGAGCCTTTTAATTAAAACAGTAAAATGATCTTTTAAAAATTACCCAACTCAGACTGTAAGGGGAATTGAAGCCATATTTTATTGAAATGAAAAGTTGATATTGTTCCACTTCATAAATACTAGCCAAAAAATATCTCATTTTAGGGAGCCCGCATAGCCCTAGAAAAAGCGGCGATAGCCTAGTTGGTGTGGAACGGACTGCTGAGACGAATGTCCGCAGGTTCAAAACCTAAGGGCACACACCTCTGATTTTTCTAAAATTATGTGTGTATTCTTTGGGAATCATCAATTATCACTTGCTTTAACGGTGAAAGAAAACATAGTGAGGAAACCTGCATACCTGAAAAGTTCTCTATAGTAATTTTTAAGGGTATGTGAAGTCTACCAACCTGCATCACTAAAGCCTAATACCTCTCAATAGCGGATGAGGCCCATGCCCAGCAGTGGGATACTATATAAAACAGGACTGATATTATTATTACATAGCCCTTAAAAGGAGCACACAAAGATATATCCACAAATAATTATAGCTAACGAAGAAAGCCGCGAACAATTATTGCCGATGAAGGACTTGAAAAATCTTCCGAAATTTCTGTAAACTCAGAAAAGAAACGAATAAAACATTTAGGGAAACAGTCATGCCTCGGTGCGCATGAAGTTATACAGTGTCAACCCTTAATTATCCCAGTCCAAGTCCTCGGATAACAGATGTAGTAAGTTATCGAAGGGTTTACGACCCCAGTGTGGAGTGAACTTATGTAGAATGGGACTTGTTTTAATGATCAAAATTTTGAAGTGTGACGATGTTAAATAATTCCCAGTTAGCGTCAAAGGAGATTAGGTTTAGAGAAGAAAATTAATACTTAAAAAGGAAAAGAAGGAAAAGGTATTTAGTACAATTCAAATTTAGTGCCAGCGCCTATTACAGATCCACTAAACTTCAATTTTAGTGGGCTAGCTTGAGTGTTAGAGGTTGGTAAAAGGAGTGTGTTGTTTAGCATAATAATATAGTGCATATTGCATAATTCCAATATAGATAATATTATAACAAAACCGACCAGAATTTCATAAACCGATCTTGATATTATTATATGTGATGTCGGTTGAGAGAAATATAAAGTTTGGTAAAAATTCTTAGGTGTCTACTGATCCAGACTATGCTAAAAATGATAACGAGGGAGAGTTTAAACAATTCAGTATTTGCTATGATAGTACCATAGAGTCTGAAGTTTTAAAACTAAAGTAAAATATTTAACAACTTCAGTTTTATATTTTCTCACTTGTCTAAGTATTCAAACTACAATAACCGGTAAATGCATTTGTTTAAGAGTAAAATAATTCATGTGGACGATAGCCTAGATGAGAACGGAACGAATTGCTGACACGAAGGTTCTGTAGGTTCAAAATCCAAGGCACCTCTAACATCGAAGTAACGTGTGTATTGTTTATCCATTATAGCTTATTCAAACGGTGACGGAAAACGTTGTGAACAAACCTACATATCTGCAAATTCTCCCTGAGAATTCTGAAGATACTTAGTGAAGTATGGCCACCCGCCTTAGACCAGCGTGGATGACTAAAGCTTAAACCCGCTCAGGAGTACAGAAGACCCGTGCCCCACAATAAAAGAGTTTCTTAATAAAAATCTGATATTATTATATCATAAATATATTATATCGTAAATAATTAAATGAATGTAAATAACATTCTAGGACATTTAATGGAATCAACAAAAGCTGAATTTGTAAGGAAATTAATTTATATTTCTTCAAAACAAACTTAAATTCAAGTTATTGAGTCTGAATAATGAAGTTAATAGATTTCCAAGTTTAAAATCACTTCACGAATACTCAAACGCAGTCCACGTAATTACTTCCACTGTAACACCTAATTACCTCTTGATGGAAACAGAGATCCCAACTATAAATTGCTAATTAGCTCTCAAACAAAAGAAACGTTAACATAACACAATACAGAACAATTTACGTAACCGATTCTGCATCGCAGCGAAAGAGTTTGAAATGCAACGTTGCGTTTGCCGACTATAGTTACTGAGCGTGAAACGCGATCAAAAATACTCGCTTACGCTATCTGGTGAGGGAAACTGCACCCTTTCATACAACTGGCTTGATGACCCACTTCCAGCTGCATCCAGCTGTAACCATTACTGCATCAATAACTATTGGGATAATTATAGAACCTTTTATCAGTAACTAGCTTGGCTCGCGGCTTAGCTCGCGGCTTGACTTGCGTAAGTTGCGATAAAAGTGCATATATTTAGCGATAATGTAGCTTTATTGTGAAATAATAATCAGCAGCTTTGAAGAATACATCCATATTTAAAAACCTGATCTGTTTTAATCATAGGAAAATTATTTGTATCATCTTTCATTGAATATTTGAACGTTATAATTATTTAACAATGTTAATAAAAAACGATATAAATAACTCGATAGGCTTATAAAAAGAAAAATATATGAGCATAGAAACAGATTTAAAAATACTTTCTCTACAGCAAAAAAAATAACATTCAAACTTAAAAGCAATAAATGTATTTCCAGATAAAAAAAAAATACAAAACTGACAGCTACAAAACGATTAAAAAATTCTCACGAGCCGGGTGCCCTGTCGTCGCCAGGTGCAAGCTCACCTTTAGCGTTACAAGCTTCATAGGTATTACTTATTTATTCGCATTATACGCGTTTTAGTCTGGCGTTTTAGGTCACATCTTTAGAAGGCTACAAGGTTTATTACTTGCAGGTAGCTGTCATGTAGAGTGCTTTGACTTTGCTCAATTAATAATAGGAAATGAGATATTCAAGTCGCAAAGTACAGTGCTTAGTATGTAGCATGCAACTAACGATTCAACTCTTCGTCTTTTTATTAGAATTGATTGAGAGACAAGCAGATTGACGCGTTCTCTTGTTCAATTAGAAACATCAAATTAAGCAACATCGACTCACGAGTCACATTTTTTGAGACATTAAGGGAGCTGCAGGGTACCGATTATGTTTGTTAGTTTGAGATATCAACTGTTACATCTTTTTTGCTCATGTAGTTATTGTGGCTAATATGCTTTTCATATGCTATTGCTTAAAGGTTTTTAATAGGGTAGTTTACTATGTTTCATTTGGTTTATTATTTTATATGTAATAGAAAATAATATGAAAAATAAATTCTTCTGTGAAATCAGTTACAAAATTTATTGAAAAATAAAGCAGTTATTCATATTTGAAATATTGGTGTTAGTAAAATTGGGGGCGTGGTGGGGATATCGCGCTGTCCTTATCTCACTCACGCAGCGCTATGGCCGGTGGGGTGACGTCATATTTCAATATTACTGTAATTTGACAACTTCCCTTTCCACCAAATTTCTAAGCTTTGTAGCTTATTTATTATTGCGTGGATTTTAAAAACTATTTTTCCGATATTTTGGATGAAATACATGTAATTATAAATGTAATTAAAGAAAAGTCGTCAATTATTTTATACCTCTGTATAGATACTGACTTTCATTAACATATAAGGAACCTATCATCGAATGAAATAAATTGATAAAAGAAAATTCCTTATCCAGTTGCAGTCTCAGAAGGTCGCTCTAAGGTTATATTGCAAGAAGTATTTAATACGACCCAGTTTTCTACTTTCGAGGAGTTTTGAACTTTTCTTACTTACTCCTTCATTGACGACACTGGAACTTGCGACAATTACTTAATCGTAATATCTATCCTTTATGGACTAGATAAGTTTATTAAAAGGAATTCTCTATATAATTGAATACATGGTAGAACTTTGGGGAAACGTTCGCTCAAAATTAGTCCAATTAAAAACAAGAAACTATATATTAATTAAACTAAAAACATTTTTTTTCCTATACTAACTAACAAACATAACAATATATTTTTATAATAATTGCTTCTAATTTGATCATCGATAGCGTATGGAATGATATAGGAAAATATCGGAACAAGTATTTGTCCCGCAAATATTTTCCCCCAAGTTTGGATACTGTGAGACCGAAATTCCGATATTAACTAATAACCACGGATAAGAAAAGCCTTGTTTGATCAAATATTTGTTATTTGGGTGTAACTTCATATCAAGCTTTATTATTAGCAGTTTCACGCACAAACCTACGTCATGCGTGTAAATTTCGAACTATAACTAAAGTAATATTAGCAGCCGGGTAATATCGCATAGCTCTTTACTATCAAAAAGGTATTAAGTAATGATAATAATACTACCATTATTAACATGTTTAATATTACATTTATCAGGTTTCACGTTCTTTTTCTCATGGATCGTGCTCTGGCGTTCGGATTGTGCTTGGAATTTATTATTGTAAAATACAGCTCTTGTTAGCTGGAATGTTGACACCCTGTATGTTAAAGCAAATTGGAGACGCATTTACTTACATCAATGGAGATAGGATTTTCTTATTTTTGAAATTAAAAGTACTCAAAACTCTAAGGACCTATAGTCTTTTGATCCTTAAAAGGTATATGATCGATCGACATCAAAAGTTTTTGTATAAAATCTCAATTTTCTTGTTGATTGTAGATATCTTTTATAAATTTGTAAGGCTGAATTTCTTCTTAATTGATGGACAGTATTCTAAGAAACTTTCCTTGTAAGTACAACGGTTAAGGTCTCAGCTCTTGCTCATCATTAATAGCTCATCTCAAAAATCCACCCTGTATAGGTCATTGTACTTTATAAAAAAACATCATACTCAATATTATTATTGAGAATGAAAATTTTCCATTGTTTCTGCTTCCAATAAGCCACATTCTAGACTCAATGATTTACATATAAAGATCGTCACAATTTTGACGGCCATGGGAAATCTGTAGACGAAACAACAGAAATTCATAAATTAGTTTCAAAATTTGTAATCAATGATAAAAACCAAACTACTAAAACGATGTTTAAAATATTTCTATGGAATCAACCTGGAAAGCTATTCCTATAAAATGGCCGAGTTCTGAGGTAACAAACATTAAAAAATACACGTCAAATATTGAATTCTTTATTGAGTATTCACAAAAGAAGAAACTACAACTAAAAGAAATACAAAAAAGCAGCGAAGGGAAACCATAGACGGTTTATCGTATCGTTGCTACGATTTGCTCTCTTATTCATATATATACACATTTACATTCACATTCTTAATGATTATTATATCACTTACATTGTGATCCAACTTACGTACTATTACATTGAGAGCCTCATTCATTTTATTTATTTACTAGCTGACCCGACAGACGTTGACCCGGTCTTAACTATGAATTTCCAGCGCGCATTCTGTCAATCACTGACAGTTATTTCAAACAATTGACAGTTATATAAAATTAATATTTTCGTTAAGTTTTTTTTTTTAATTTTCTAATTTTCTGCGCAAATTTTTGATTTTTTTTTCTATCGCACCTTCTCCTGACTATAACAAACACAACAACAAAAAATAGTGAAATCGTTCCAGCCGTTCACGCGTGATGGCGTGACCAAGGAAATAGGGATTCATTATATAGATTTGGATAACCAACAAAACATACACCATACATAGTTAATTGCTGCAGTGCTGTTTTAATTACAAGCTGTTGTAAAGTCGGACAAGAATCAAAATATATTAAACTATAATAACATCTCCATAGCCAGAACACGACAAGCTTAACGGAAAAATATAAACAAGGAACACCTACCCCTAAATCCAAACAACACTCAACAAATTCCTTACGTAGTTTCAAAACCTTCTCATAATTAAAGTGTTAGAGGCATGAAAGAAATGTAAACACATTACATTACCATATTATTACCCACATGAAAGGGACCTCCGAAGGGTCCCGTTGTTGTCGGAGCTATATTAATGACAAATGTATGCCAAACATTTGGGGTAAAAGATTCAGACCACGAGGTGATGAGAGAATAAGTGTTTCGTGGTAAAAATTATATATTATAGACTCGAAGAAGATATACAGACGAAGAGTATCTTAATATTAAATTGTCGTCCTTCTATTCTCTTCTCTGGTCGGTGCTATACTTACGCGACTGGTGGTAGGATATACTGTATATCCACTCGAATAGCGACCACCGTACACAAGGTGTTAAAACCCGCCATAGTGGCTGCATAAGTGAGTCGCATTCCGGGATCAGCCTGTGTATATCCATCTGGCCGGCATAATTGTGTCGACTGCCGAGAGGTAATCGTCTCTCATTAGTCGACATTCTATTGGAGCCACTCCACTTACCATCAGATGCAGTCGGGTCACTTTGCAGTGCCATTAAAAAAACTTATGAATATTCCAGTGTACATTTAGTACTTTGAGAAACTTCGTGTCCGACAGCAGCTGACATGTTAGGTGCAGTACACAAACACGTCTTTTATTCCCAAAGGCACATGCAGAGGAGCAACTGACACACCCACTTTCCGTCGCATGTATTCCGTCCCTAATGTGACAGGCGAGCCTATCGCCATATCGGACACCAATAACTCCGGGCTGATACTGAGTAAACCCCATATCACTTTGCCCGACCCGGGGATCGAACCCGAGACCTCAGCACTGCAGTCGTACCGTAATACAACTACGCCATCGAGGGAATCCTAGTCAGGCTGGATACAGTCCTGGCAAAAGTATGGGAAGAGAATTGACAAGACTCATCACATAGAACTTTTTTTATGGACTAACCTCGCTATAATATTGCATAAGAAACACGACACGCAGGTGCGTTTTGTATGATTATGGTATTTGTGAGTTGTCAAGAGACCAATGAGCAAGGCACATGGTCTCTCAACCAATCAAAATAAAATTACAAAGAATCCCGTGTTATGTTTTTTGACATTCTAAAGAGGTTGGTTATTATTTTTTTTTAATTTATGGAGAAATAAGTTCGTGATTCTAGAAACTATTTTGATTAAAAATAAAATTATTACTCTAACAGGATTTTCTATTTTTAAAACTACTTTTTTAAAGATAATTATGACCAAAACTCACCCATATTTCGCCGTTGATAAGCACTGAGTTCCTTTAAGTTGGTTATATAAACTGCAGAATAAATTACGCCAGGATCCTTGAAAGGAAATAATATTTTCCAGTTTCTACATCCCGTCTAATCATCCTGCGCATCTCTTCACGGATTTTTAATAATATTTTTCATCGTCAACGCAAAACCGCGCAGTCATAAATTACCGTAATCTATAGTCAGATCCCGGAGCTGAAGGAAGGATTTCGGAATTCACTTGAAATGTCGTAGATAAATAAGGATGAAATTGATATTTCAAAATTGTCTCTGACAGCAAAGAGTTACAACATATTATAATTCTCTTTGGTTCTAACCATCGTTTTAACACACTGGCTGATTCTAATTTTAAAAATGAGTTTGAATTCGAAAATCAAATATTTTTTCAACAAAAAGTTTGGCATTACAAAACATCATGTTAATAAGGTAACAATAATAATTTCAGTCTATAAAATGCCAGTTCTCCATTTTTTTGTTATAAACAAACCCAAAGGAATGTCCAATTTAATACAGACCTTTCGGACGTAACTTAATTTACAAAAAGAGGGAGATCGTAAGAAAACTAATTTGAAATATTAAGATTTTTACGGCTATATTAGCTTACATAATACTGTAATTTCGCTGTTTTCGTGTAAACACATTTTGTGGTTACAAAGCGACTTTTATTCACGTTTTAACTTAGGAAATATAAATGACGTAAACAGTTAGGATGTTGCCTTATTTAGCTTTCTATTTTAAGGGTGCAAGAATGACGTAGCATTTATTAAAATGGCGTAAGATTTTTTTAGTAAAGTGGTTTCGAGATTCTATTTCAAGTAAAAATGTTTTAATGTATTTTCATTTTAAATCATAACTTCGACAAATCATTTTACACCTGAAATAGGTTACGTTTATATAACACCGAAGTACCATCTTTATTATGTTAGTATATCTGCATCTATATCTTGAGGACAAAGGAAGTAATAAAAATTATTACCCTATCCCATAAATATACATTCACATTTTACGAGCACAAGACTTGATTATATCACTTGGTCAACACCCGGTCAAATTCGATACGGCCACAATTCACACGTGCCTTTTCATCCGGGTAGATGCTTTACATAAAACCCGGGTATTGAATGAATTTTCTCGAAGTATCGCCTGACGGATTTCCTCCATTTTGTAAGGATGCGAGGGCGGAAAATGTTTCCAACCGGGTTTTATTGTCGGGTGAGCCATCTCATCCCGCTTGTTATCCGGGTTCTTCCCTGCCCGGTTAAGGCGCTGTTAAGTTGTCTGATGGATGGTTTTGTCGTGAAACATTTAAATAAATGCAAGTCTTTTGTTTATTGCGACTTGTACTATATTATATTCCTGCATAGTTCTGTCGCTTGCTTCAACGGTAAAGGAAAACATCGTGAGGAATGTTGTCTACTAAGATGTTCTCTATAGAAATTTTGAGAGTGTGTGATTCGGTATGAATCCACACTAGGCCAGCGTGGTGGACTAAGGCCTAATCCCTCTCAGTAATAGGAAGCCGTGCTCAGCAATAGGAGAGTAGGTATACATAAATAGTACAGGGCTGATAGTATTGTTATATATATTTTGTTTTATTTTTTAAATCTCTGAAGGTCCGGTTAACATGAACCTAAGCTAAGTGCATATAAAAATAATTACGAAAAATGAATTTTCGGATCATGCCGCAAATTTTTAGAATTACGGCTTTTTGTAAGAGGATGAATATTATTATTGTACAGTATATCAATATGTTTTGAATTATGTTTAGTCATGTATTTATCAAGACCATGAAGTTTCTGGTTTCTTTTTAAACCTGATGCCTACATACGGCAAACATTTTAGGTACTCGAAATTTCTTTACTCCACTCGCCAACGCGTTTTTATACACGTCTAAATTAATCTAAAACGTAAACATCACTTAACTTAGTGCCAAATCTAGAGAACCTAGCCCAATCGAAATAAAAGCTGAAGAGTCTACATTAAACAGGCTTTTTATGCCTACGTTAAGATCTAAATTTTTCAAGCTAATTTCTTTCTGAGATTGCCTTTTCGAGAATGCTGGAAATTGTGTGAGAATCGTGCTTGAATTAATTTCGCGCTTTACTATTTAAATACTTGACTACACTGTGTTTTAACACATATTTTACTAATGTATGTTTTAAAAAAGAACTAGAAAACACACATCACGCCTTTGTCCTCTAAGAGGTAGGCAGAAGTACCCACTTTTTTCTTGAGCTATCCGTCCCATGATGTGATAGGAGGCGAGCCTATCGATTTGAGTACAAATTCACGACTCCGGGTTGATACACAAAATTACTTTGGGCGACCTGGGATTCAAACCCGGAACCTTAGAGCCGTGTCGAAGCTATTGAGTATGCAATACAGCTACGCCACCGAGATAGTCATGGATGTTAAACATTGCAATAAATAAGTGACAATATTATTGTAGAGATCGAATTCTTGAAACCTAAATCGAATGTTATTTCTGTTTTTTGATTTCATCATTATATCAATATAAACCGTTGCATAGTTTTCAAGCAGAATTTTCTTTTGAATATTTTTAAAACATACTTTCGTATATACAACCAATCTCTCTAGAATGTTCCATTATGCGGCCATTTTAAATGTATAGACGTATCTTTTGGTAGGGGCGGGTATATCATGCACATATTTGTAAAGCCAACACGTAGACCGTATATCCTCAATTTCTAAAAGCGAACTAGAAACAAAGACTATCTAGTATGAACCTAAAGAAGGCAATGAATGAAAATTAGAAAGGTAACTAGCGTTTGCTTACGGCTTAGCCTGCGTGAAGGAGTTTTTCCTGGGATAAAAAGTAGCATATAACCTTCCCAGGCCCTTAATCTATCTCCATGCCAAATTTCATAAAAATCCGTTCAGTATATTTTGAGCAAATCGATAACATACAGTTAGATAGTAATGGGGACTTTATTTTATAACATATATAGATAGATAGATTGTAAGCTTATAGTTATGTAAGCTTATGTTTTTGTCTCACAATGGGTAAGTAGAAATATATATATTTTTATATGTGCACGTATATATTTTTTATAAAACAGCGGCGATAGCCTAGTTGGGTGCGGAACGGACTGCGAAGATGAATGTCTGCAGGTTCAAATCCTAAGGGCACACACCTCTGACTTTTCTAAAATCATGTGTGCATTCTTTGTGAATTATCGTTCGCTATCGGTGAAGGAAAACATCGTGAGGAAACCTACACATCTGAGAAGTACTCTATAGAAATTTCGAAGGTGTGTGAAGTCTACCAACCCGCATGGGCCAGCGTGGTGGACTAAGGCCTAATCCCTCTCATTAGTAGAGGAGGCCCGTGCCCAGCAGTGGGCAAGTATATAATACAAGGCTGATATTATATTATTTTATTATTATATGTGGACGGCAAAGTGACTTCACTACTCCTGATGGTAAGTGGACTGGTGACTAATAGAAGAGATGATTACACCTTGGCATTCGACACAATTATGCCGGCCTGTCGTAACCAGATATACACAGGCTGATCCCAGACTTACACTTACGTGGGCCACTATGGCGGATTTAACACCTTGCGTACGGTGATCGCTATCTGGGCAGATATAAAAATACTTATATCCTACGACCAGCAAATTAAGCACCCTTCGCCAAAATATTTGACCAGCGAAGGTAGTGTACGAACCTTCCAATCTCAAGAATTTCATATTTCTTCTCAAATTAAAGACCCCAATATATCGTCGCTGTAGGTGGAGAACTAAATAACTCAAAATTTCTGGTTTCGAGATAAACGCGATTAACTGTTTTTTTTTTTCGTTATTTTTAAGCATTACTAAAAAACTATAAATAATTTTAATATCGGTATTTTTATATATCTTGGGTCTTATTATCTATTATATTATGCATTAACAAAAAAACTCTGACCTGAAGAATAAAAATATAAAAAAATAAAAACTTCTTATTTAATTCTGCCACGACAATGTTTTGTAAGTTTGCTGAAATAAACTAAATAACTCGTATAGTTATTTAGTTTTGCCAAAACCATATGGTAAAGTAATTATAAAGTTAAATAATTACAATTATAAAGTTTATTAAAGTGAATACCATTAGGATTTTCCCTGTCTAAATTAAACAAATCAAGTTGTTTAGTTCTTCTACACACTTGATTAATTTTGTTTACAAACAATAGACTCGAGGAAGAATTAAACAACTCATTTTATTTAATTTCTTTACTATTGAACAGATTATAAGTCGCAGTTTATTGATTTTATTATTTAATTATTTACTTTTCTACAACAAAATATATATTATTTGAATATATTTATGTCTCCACTTTTAACATAAAAAAAGCTATAATTTCGAAACGGGATAAGATAATAAAATGCTTGTTAGGCCAAAATATGCGCCATGTTTTGGGCAACACAAAAGTGATGAAAGTCCAAAATGGCCAAAATCCGGGTTATTTAGTTCTCCACCTACAACGACGATATATTATTTGAATATATTTATTTCTCCACTTTTAACATAAAAAAGCTATAATTTCGAAACGGGATAAGATAATGAAATGCTTGTTAGGCCAAACAAAATATGCGCCATGTTTTGGGCAACACAAAAGTGATGAAAGTCCAAAATGGCCAAAATCCGAGTTATTTAGTTCTCCACTTACAACGACGATATCGACTACATTTTTAAAAAGCGAACTTTCTATCTCATGGTTGCGTCCCTATGTATACAAGTACACTGATGATTTTTCAAATGTATTGAAAAAAAATGTGCTCTAAGGGAGTAATAATAAAATTAAGAATGTTTTGTAACCGCCGAGGGCTGACTTGGTTACATGGTCCGAATAATCCAAGAAAAAAATTTCCTCAACGTCTTTACAAGTTCGTTACGTCCCTGCTTTGTTTCATAAAATACTTCGATATTTTGTTATATATTAATCTTCGTCTGTATCAGACCAAAGTCAGGGATTTGTGGCCGATATGGCGAAATACTTGCCCTCTATTACACCATGGGATGGAACTCGAATGGCGAAAATGGGTGGCCTGGTGTCATCTACCCCTTAAGGACAAAGGCGTGAAGTGAGTTTACTTTGTTCTTATTTACTTGTAGTCTGTCTAGAGACACTAATGTTACTGGAATGGAATGATGACGGGTTCTATTCGAAGTTCTAAAAAATCTTTGCGTGTGGTATTACATGATTTGGAGAAGATTTCAATAACCTGACATCCGGACGAAACCTGTCATCTATATATAATATAGGTACATATAGTAAAATTATAACAGGTCGATGTTTGTATGCATATTAAAGAAAAACTAATAAGGGAGTCCTTACGAAAGCAACAGAAGCCATTTTTTTTTTAATTTGTCTATTTGCCTGTCGGTATATTTGCACACGCATAACACAAAAAAACTTCATGAAAATGTGCAGTTTTCGCTAGTACTACTATAGGTCTAACTATATTTTCTTTATATCTCATGTCTATTCTCTCCCATGAAAATATAAAGCGGGGCTTTTACCAAACCAAGCGGAACCCTAAGCAAAATATAGTTACTACTAAGTTTCTTTAACGTATTTGAACATATGTATTTTGCCGAATCTACATTGGCGAGATATATGTAGAAGAAGATGCGATGGAAGGAACATTATCGCCTAGTCTAATCTATACTATTATATAAAGCTGAAGAGTTTGTTTGTTTGTTTGTTTGAACGCGCTAATCTCAGGAACTACCGGGTCAATCGGAAAAATTATTTTTGTGTTGGATAGCCCTTTGTTCGTGGAGTGCTATAGGCTATATATCATCACGCTATACCCAATAGGAGCGGAGCAGTAATGGCTAATCTCAGGAACTGCCGGGTCAATCTGAAAAATTCTTTTTGTGTTGGAAAGCCCTTTGTTTGTGGAGTGCTATAGGCTATATATCATCACGCTATACACAATAGGAGTAGATCAGTAATGGCTAATCTCAGGAACTACCGGGTCAATCTGAAAAATTCTTTTTGTGTTGGATAGCCCTTTGTTCGTGGAGTGCTGTAGACTATATATCATCACGATATGACCAATAGGAGCGGAGCAGTAATGAAACATGTTACAAAAACGGGGAAAATTTATTAGTTATGAGAACTTCCGTTGCGTTCGCTGCGTAAACAGTCAAAGTTATACAACAATGATGAATGAGTATGACGGGATTGTTCCTCTTAAAAAAGTTCTATAATAATATATTATAAAACAAAATCCCCCGCTGCATCTGGCTGCCTGAACGTGTTAAACTCAAAAACTACCCAACTTATTCAGATGAAATTTGGTATGGAGACAGTTTGAGACCCAGGGAAGAATATAGGCGTGACTTTATAACGGTAAACTTGAGCCCGAAAAACTTTATAACGCGGGCGGAGCCGCGAGCAAAAGCTAGTACTATTATATAAAGCTGAAGAGTTTGTTTGTTTGTTTGTTTGAACGCGCTAATCTCAGGAACTACCGGTCCAAACCGAAAAATTCTTTTGGCGTTGGATAGCCCTTTGTTCGTGGAGTGCTATAGGCTATATATCATCACGCTATACCCAATAGGAGCGGAGCAGTAATGGCTAATCTCAGGAAATACCGGTCCAAACTGAAAAATTCTTTTTGCGTTGGATAGCCCTTTGTTCGTGGAGTGCTATAGGCTATATATCATCACGCTATACCCAATAGGAGCGGAGCAGTAATGGCTAATCTCAGGAACTACCGGTCCAAACAGAAAAAACTTTTGCGTTGGATAGCCCTTTGTTCGTGGAGTGCTATAGGCTATATATCATCACGCTATGACCAATAGGAGCGGAGCAGTAATGGCTAATCTCAGGAACTACCGGTTTCAACTGAAAAATTCGTTTTGTGTTGGATAGCCCTTTATTTGTGGACCGCTATAAGCTATATATCATCACGCTATGACCAATAGGAGCGGAGCAGTAATGACTAATCTCAGGAACTACCGGTTTGAACTGAAAAAATCTTTTTGTGTTGGATAGCCCTTTGTTCCTGGAGTGCTATAGGCTATATATCATCACGCTATGACCAATAGGAGCGGAGCAGTAATGAAACATGTTGCAAAAACGGAGAAAATTATTAGTTTTGAGAGCTTCCGTTGCCTGCGCTGCGTAAACGGTTAAAGTTATGCAACAATCATGTATGACGGGATTGTTCCACTTAAAAAGTTCTAAAAAATATATTATAAAACAAAGTCCCCCGCTGCATCTGTCTGAACGTGTTAAACTCAAAAACTACCCAATGTATTAAGATGAAATTTGGTATCGAGACAGTTCGAGACCCTGGGAAGAACATAGGCTCCCGAGAAACTACTACTTTTATAACGGAAAACTTTAGCCTGAAAAACTTTATAAATATATATTTTTTTGTCATTGAATAGGTCAATTTCCATCACTAAAAACATCATGATTTATGTTTGCGCTAATGTTAGACATTGAAATGAACCTATTTTGCGAATTTTATTTATTTATTTTATTTAGACAACCAACATATTTATACATATTTAGTAATAATATAATATAATAATATCAGCCCTGTATTATATACTTGCCCACTGCTGAGCACGGGCCTCCTCTACTACTGAGAGGGATTAGGCCTTAGTCCACCACACTCGCCTAGTGCGGATAGATAGACTTCACATACCCTCGAAAATTCCTATAGAGAATTTCTCAGGTATGCAGGTTTCCTCACGATGTTTTCCTTCACCGTTAAAGCAAGCGGTAATTCACAAAGAATAAACACATGATTTTAGAAAAGTCAGAGGTGTGTGCCAGGTTTTGAACCTGCGGACATTCGTCTTCGCAGTCCGTTCCACACCCAACTAGGCTATCGCCGCTTATACTCATTTATATACATATACATATTTATTTGTTACATATTATAACAGTAAGTAATTGCTGCAGTGCTGTTTTACTCACAGGCTATCACCGCATGAACATATTACATAACAATAAACAATTGGCTACACCATAAGCGCAGTATATTCTAAATATGTGTATAAATATAAAACTAGATGTAGGTTTCAACAAGCGAATTCAATATTTTCTTTTTGATGATAGGAAACGAGTCATTAAATAAATCAATACCTACAATCATATTTTGCTATAATTTTATCGCTATCAAACTCTAAATATACGACTATCAGAACTGTAAAGCTTAAAATAGATTTATTTCATCCATTGTAGTATATTCTATTAATATCCCAAGCAAATGAATCTCCGGTGTTCAACGCATTAATATTCATAAGAAAACATCTCAACGAATCGGCTACTGCAAAATATCAGCTTACAGCTCGGAGTTTCCAAACAACACTACATTGTCTAACATTCCATTGTTAAGTCTATTTAAATCAAATTAGACTACAGCGATGACTAGCAGAATATCAAACTTTGTTTGTTTACTGTCTTTATTTTTAGACTGGCTTTTGTTTTGAGTCTACATAACTTTCCTGGTGTGCAATTTAATTATACGACTTGTGATTTTAGATAGCTTTATTATTATCCTTGATCACACACACACACATCATTTATCCCCGAAGGGGTATGCAGATGCGCAACCAGGGCACCCACTTTTCGCCAAGATTGTTCCGTCCCTTGATGTGATACGTGGTGAGCACATCGCCACATCGGGCGCATATTATCTATTGTCCTGGGTCGATTACTGATATTGGGTCGAGGCTCAATATCAATCTTTAAAATTATATCAGATATGGCGATAGGCTCGTCCCTTATCAAGTGTTAGGAAAAAACGTACTTGGAGAAAACTGGGAGCAACTCTGTCTACCCCTTTGTCGAAAGGCGAGATTTGTTTTAGTTTTTTTATAATATTAAAAAAAAATTAGGTGTGCTTTACACCTAAAGTATAAGAACATTATTATTTAAACTTCTAATTGTGTACTACTATAAAAAAAAACTCATGGTTGTCGTGTCATTCAAAGCAAAAATGAAATTTAAATTTAACAAAAAAAAATTTAACCACCTTCTGAACACCATAAAATAATTTAAAATAACTTTGGAGTTTTTTTTTTGCAGTCAGTGGCTAATTGATAACCCCCTCCTTTTTTTGAAGTCGGTTAATTAAATAAACGACTTTCTGCCACGTAAATTAAGTTACATCATAATTCCTATTTTAAGACTAAATACAATGAAATAAGGTCTCAAATACGTGACATATTCAGAAAACAATATGACGCCCCGTCTCTCGATGAACACAATGTATGAATTCAATTTGCTGCACGCGGACAATGCGATTGAAATTAATTAATTTACATTCATTTGTTCAAGTCCTCTCACGTATTTGTTGGCCGAAAATGTATAATAACTGGAATTGTGGTAATTTTTTGATCGAATGTCAATGGTGAAATATGGTTTATTTATTTTCGGTACTGCTTTATAGCAGAATTTTCATATAATTATTATATGAAATAATTAATAATATGATATGACATAATTTTCATATAATCTGATAATTATGAAAAAAAAAGGTAATTTGCTATATCACTGAGAGGTTTTGGGCCTTCTATTACGTTGGCCTAGTGCGGCTTGGCAGACTTCACATACCTTCGACATTTTTGTGGATAACTTTCAGGTATGGTTTCCTCACGAAATTTCCTTCTCCGTTCAATCAAACGATAATTGATAATTGACACACGTTGGCTTGCAAAGTCAGTTATGTGTTTGGGTTTTGAACGTGTGGCCTTCAGCTCGAAAGACCGTTCCATTCCCAACTAGGCTATCACCTCTTCTTTACTGTATCGTATAAATAACAGCTGTTTTCAATAAACAATCCCAATCTCAATCTTCAATCCGATTCCAACAATAAACCAATCATAATACGTCATTTGTGTCAAACAATGTTTGTTCTGATTGGTCCGTTTTTTAAGATAGATCGAAAAAAACGATTGTAATCGACTATTTGAAACAGCTGTAAGTTGTAATTTATTGAATAGTAATGAAGCCAGATTATGGAAGTGAATTTGATAAAGAAATGAATAATATTATATTATAAATACCTACTTTTCAGTCTATTTAGATCCCAATTTTTACGCGAAATTAACCCAAGAAACTACAAAGTTGTATTTGTTTAAATAGTCAACACGAAAATACGCTCCACTTTCAAACCAATCTCGTAAAACTGCGTGAACGGATTGATTTCGATTTAAAACTTAGATAACGGCCATCTTGCACAGCTGCGGCCGAAATTAGCGGCACATTTAGTATACAAAGATTGTATAAAGAGAAAAATGGATCCGCGCCCTGTTTTTCAATCCATTGGTCTGAATAATGAAACTACGATTCACCACATACGTAAAGTATAAGGGTGCGGTTCCACCGTTCGTGATATCGCGGTTGATACAAAAAACAAAACACACAAATCACGCAATTATCCCCGAAACGATATGCGGAGACGCAACCAGGGCACAAACCTTTGTCAAGTGTATTCCCTCTCATGATATGATAGAAGGCAAGCCTGTTGCCATATCGAACACAAATTCCAGACTCGGGGCTGATACTGAGCAATAAAAACCCAAATATCACTATCACTATTACATAATGGAATGGAATACATACGGCAGAAAGTGGGTGCATTTGTTGAGCCTAGTCGAACATTAGTCGAACCTACCCCTTCAAGAATAAAATGCGTAATTGTGTAAATGAAAATTTGGATATACTATTATTTTGTGGTCTTTGTCTCGTATAAACAATCACACTGCGAGATGTATTATGAGTGCATTGTCTTTAGTCAGACATTAGGACTATGTATAACAAGCAAATTTATTAGATAGTATATGGTCAATTCTCTTTATTTTAAAGGTATTTTTTTACATATACATTTAAAAAACAAACATGCATAAAAAAATCTATGACCCTCCGATGGCGAAGCTCAAGACTCAGGCCTCCTGCGGTTAGGGATTCAAAGTGAGGAATCTCTTCACAATGCGCGCCGTGTCCAGCAATACTGCATCTGGCCTCCGATCCAACGACCAATTGAGAGCTTCCGAAGATGTTGTTCGAGGTTCTTTGGTATCAACCCATGCGCAGAAACGACAATCGGGACAATCATTGTAGAGTCCACATCCCACATGTCGGCAACCTCATGTGAAAAGTCTAAATATTTAGATAATATATCATTATTAAAGATATTCCTGTGATCCGTGATATCACTCGCCGTGGAATCCCACCTTTACATGTCAAAACGCGTGAAAGAGTTGACGGTTTCACTGGAATTGATTAATGCACCGTCCAAAATAAACACGAATACGATAAAAATTCATTTTATTTGGAAAGCCTTGGTTTATCGGCTTTTTGTTTACCCTTTTTGACTGTTGAGGTAATTAAATGCGAAGCGTAAATTTATATTATAGAACACAATTACGAAGAACAATTTTGATAGATTGTTATAAAATTATAACTAGGGATTTAAGTCTAAATGAAAAATCTTTGGTCTTTATTCAGCAGTAGATTAACAAAGGCTGCAGACGATAATGAAGAGGCAATGAGAAATGAAATTTGGTTTAAAAAAATCAAATGCTGAATTAATACCATGAAATCTTTAACACCATGCCTAACCTTCGCCGTTAAGGCATTTCTCCTATCTAAGCATGCAATATTCAAATCCTTATGGTCAAACGTAGAAAACAATTCGATGCTAACATGATTTCCATGCTTCGACGATTCTGTCTAATTAATAATATATTGCGATTAATTACGCTCTAATGCTCTTAACACATCTACAGCCTCGTGTATTCGCTACATTATATTATATGCAACATGTTGATGAACAACCGCGAGGGATGCAAAATCTCCCGTTAACATTTTATTTAGAATTTTTAGTCGAACGACAAAACGAGTATGCCACTTCCCTAATGATAAGTAACAAGATGACCGATAAATAGTATTAATACTATACGTACTTTGAATTACAATACTGTTTACGTCATAGTCGCCAGTAATAGGGTATTTGGCTCATTTTTGTTCTTTATTTTTATAAAATGTTTAAGCCATATAAATTCTAACAAAGATAATGATTAAAATCTGGCAGAAAATTAACAAGCTATAGTCCTTTGAATTTCGCTAGAAGGCATAAGTATCAAGAAACGTGAAACGAGGCGCAATACGCGCATGTGACGTCATCGGAGATTACGATGCGTGCGAAAGAGAGATGAAGCGATAACCCCACGATGCACCCACTCCCGCACATTACAATTTGTGAAATATTAATTACTGCCCCATTTCTTAAGCAATTTGAATGCAGTTTTCACATAAAGATTTATTTTTCATATTTCATCATCATCAGCCACATTAAGTCCACTGCTGAACATAGGCCTCCCTTAAAAATTTCCAGACGGACCTGTCAAAAACAGCCTATATCTAGCGTGACCCTGCGACTCTGTCCAGTCGTCTGTCCACCTTGCAGTTGGACATCCAACGCTGCGCTTGCCTGTACGTGGTATCCACTCGAGAACTCGGTGTTTAACTTGCTGTTACATAATGTAGAATAAAGTACAAAATCAAACATTGGAACATATCCCATTCAATTGAATATATTTTTTTTCAACCTGGAACGCAAGAGTGATTGCACCATGCTTGGCTGCAGAATCTTCACCTAGCATAAGACCTCACTATCCGAGAGGTCATACCATGCATTAATAGGTATCACAATATGTTAAAGGCGCTACAAGAGTCTCCACGATGCACGCGCGACCTCTTAATGAACCCTATTAGTCTCCTCTTATGACAGGCTGGGAATATCATAGTAGAGTTTTTATTGCTTGTAATATGTGTTTTGTGTGTGTGCAAATTATGTTTGCAGGGGTGAAGGGGGATTTTTTTCAAAAGGTAACCCGATGCAATAAGTAAAAGTAAAAGCAGCGATAGCCTAGTTAGTTGTGGAAGGGACTGCCAAGACGAATGTCCGCAGGTTCAAATCCCAAGGGCACACCTCTGACTTTTCTAAAAAAAATATGTGTGCATTCTGTGTGAATTATCGCTTGCTTTAACGGTAAAGGAAAACATCGTGAGGAAACCTGCATACCTGGGAAATTCTATATAGGAATTTTCGAGGGTGTGTGAAGTCTACCAATCCGCACTAGGCCAGCGTGGTGAACTAAGGCCTAATCCCTCTCAGTAGCAGAAGAGGCCCGTGCCCAACAGTGAGACAGTATATAATACAGAGCTGATAATATTATAACCCGTTGCCAAAAAAATGCTTTAGTTAACATATCGCAACTAACAGAAAATAAAATCTAATACAAACGTAAATAAACTTAAAAGGGAAGCCGATAGGAATTGAGTTGCATGGACGCTTCGCCACTCATTTGTCGTATTCAAATTTACCAAAAACCCCACAAGATAGAATACAGTTTTGATTTGCTAAAAACAAAATCTATAACCTATAATTGATTGATACTGATATTTGTATCGTATTTAGGTTCCCTGACATGGTTTGTCAAAACTCCGAACATTTTTGCGTTCAATAACTTGCAGCCATCCAGTCAAATATGCTTTGAGCTTTGCACATAAACTAGCATCACAAAGAGTGGGGTTTAAAGAGCAAACTCAAATTTTAACAGAGATTTTTTCATATGATAATAGAACAAGTTAGTCTACATTTTTATACAGCGTCATTTTAACATTGCATCACTAAATGAAACCACATACTTATCTCCTTGAAAATAACATTTTAGAATAAGTTTTTTGAACCATACCTAGATGTAATACAAAATGTAAGTTTCGAACAAAATAAATATCAGTAAAAAAATATTTTAATTTTGCGCGCCCTAATGCCACTATTAGTACTCTAAGGGAATTCGTCGCAGCTGCAACATTACACTTTCAGTCAGAAGTACACTCACGCACACTCCATATTCGCACAAAACTGATAAAAAAAATGTAAAACTGGGATTTTTTTAAAAAAATATTCTTTATTCATGGACAATGTTAACATAGGTAAAGACGAGTATGTGGTATCATTTATTAACTGAAAAATGACCTCTTTACACATGTAGGTAAACAGAGTCGGGTCCAGATAGTGCCCACAGTGAAACGATTACCCCTAGAGAGAAAATTATATAGGTACCACAGTAAAATCCACTAAGGATATTGTTCTTATCAACCTCACTGTAAAGTTTATTAAAAGGGGGACGAAGTGGGGCGTAAAATCGATCAGCGCCTCCGGCTGTGGCCAGTAAATCAATTTGCGAATAATCCGATACGTCCGACGGTTCACGGTTCGCTGAAGAATGCCTCATATTATGTCCTTGTGCACATTGTTTCTACATTATTAATTTTAAGAGGTTGACTTGTATTTTTATATATTCTTTTATTATATTTTTATTATGTATACTATCGTATAAAGCTAAAGAGTTGGTTTGTTTGAACGCGCTAATCTCAGGAACCACTGGTTTGAATTGAAGAATAATATGTTGCATAGCTCATTTAATGAAGAAGTTTATAGATTATAACATCACGCTATGAACAATAGGAGCGAAGCATCAATAAAACATTTTACAAAAAACGAGGAATATGTATGAAGGAATTATTCCTCTTAAAAAGTTATAAAAACTATATTATAAAACAAAGTACTTAAAATGAATCACCCTGCGATAGTGAAGCTCAAGACCCAAGCCCTGGCTGGTGGTTAAGGATTCAAAGTGAGAAATCTTCTCACAATACATACATAGATTTATATCATATCCATACAAAAGATTGTGACATTGTACACACTTTTAATGATGGTACACATGAACCTAAGTTTTATATTTTATCATATTATGTACTATCGTTAGTAGATCTAATTAAATAAATGAATTTATTAATTAATAATCATTTTGGATAGTATTGATTATATAAACTCAGGCCTTTTTTTTAACAGTAAAAAGATGCATCTAATAAACCCGCAATTCGCAGATTTCATATTGCGTTCCATAATACGATGTGAAAGCCTTTCTGCGTATACACGTTACCAATTTCGCAAAATTCAGATGTTTTCGAATGAAACTAACATAAATGTTAGTTCACCGATCTGAGGATTCACAATCTCACGGCCCGCAGCTCATGTAAATATGTTTTCAAGAATCCTTACTGGTGGTAGATCTCTCATATGTGAGTCCCCCTGGGTAGGTCCGCAATCTCTATTTCTGCCGCTAAGCATAGCGAGGGATAGTATATAATACATGGATGATATTATTATATTATATATAACAAGCCCGAACTAAAATTCACCTTAAATCAATAAATAGATGTCGTTTCGTCCTAAAAGCGTCTATACACGTTCACAAACAGCTATTTAATAAAATCTCACCTGTCAGTCAGTCCCAACTCAGCCAGTTTCCTTTACATCATTCAAAACCCATTCGTTCATTCCGGAGGAATTTCGCATAGATGTGGCGTCGGATATTGCGCTTCGATTGCCGTCGGAGGGGAAAATGGGGGGGTTGTGGATCGTTTTACTCACTTTAGGCACAAATAACGCGAGTGTTTGAGAATAAACTATGAACTCCGGGCGTTTGAATGGAAAACGAGAATTGAGCTTTGGTTTGAGTGGTTATTATGACCTAGTTTGGCGTTTCGATGATATTTACTTTTCAAGTTTACAGGAATA
The DNA here is from genome assembly GCF_014839805.1 of Manduca sexta. NCBI lineage: Eukaryota > Metazoa > Arthropoda > Insecta > Lepidoptera > Sphingidae > Manduca > Manduca sexta. Next base: position 3,263,524 of record NC_051137.1, on the reverse strand, counting down.
ACCAAATTCATTTAAGCCAAGAGATAAGAAGCGATAAGCTATAATCACTGTTATTTAAATAACATTTAAGTTTCAATTGAATAAACATTCCAAAACATTATCGTCAAATAACTTTGCCAATTTAAATGGGATTCGTAGGCCGAAAGTTTTTTGGTACAAACTTGATTAAACTTAGTCTCAGACTTCAACATTGGGAACAAATGGTTCTCAAAAGTTTTCTGGAACAATCTAGTTTTAATATAGTGACATCTTGCGGCAAACGATTGAACTTTTTGCGGATCAAAACTAGGGCAACGAATGCTTACATCATATTATTTAGAATTCGCGGGATTTAAAAGGTTATTTCAGATTTGGTATTCCATTCAACTGTGTTTGGATCAGTTCTAAAGGCCACAATAAATAGCTACGAAGCCTAATATTTTATTCAGGATAAGCTTTACAAAAGCTGCGAAACATATTTTTCTCACAATACACGAAACGCTCCAACATTCTGTACGCATTATGTAAGTAGGGTTGCCAGAGTGTAGTATTTTGGGTTTTTTATATTATATATTTATTTACATGTTACAATACAATATAGGTTTCAACAAGGGGGTCCATTACCTCAAGTAAGCTAGGTTTCAACAAATTAATTTATACAATAACTTTTGGTAAATTTATTTTGTAATAATAACATGATACTCAAAACAAATTTCTTTGTGATTAAATGCAAGGCATGAAAAACTATTTTATTATTGTTTCAGTTTACTATAAGTATAATATTTTTTAATGATTTATTTTTTGCCAATCAAAATATATTGCCTGTAAAGATTTTATTTAATTCCTCTAAAGATTTAAATTCAAAATTTCTAACGTTTCCCAGATCATCCCTACACAAGATGCATGTTCGCCTGTTTCGTATGTAAATACATTTCGGGGAGTTAGCTCGTCACTTTCATCAGCCTTACAGCTTTGTGCGATGACACTGGGTGCTTCGACATCGGACCGATCCACAGATCTATGGCTCATGGAATAGGTAACATGGAAATACGATGATGATGTTTTGCAGTGGCGAAGGGTGTAATTTTTCCAAAGATAACCCACATAAAACGATGCTTTAGTAAACATATCGCAGCCAATTTAACAGAAAACAAAGACGAAAACGAACGTAAATAAACCTAAAAGGGAAGCCGGTAGGAATCGGGTTGTATGGACGCTTCGCCACTGATGTTTTGATAGAATTAATAGACACTCAAATCATGACTATTGCAATCCATTTAAATCGAAATGAAGCACGTGCAGTTTATTTTATAAGAGAGATGGGGATTAGGTAGCTTGTTAATAATAAGTGTACATCGCCACTATTGTTTGTTCGTACCTATGTAGACATATACCAGTTGCGGTTCTTCCATAGAAGCCCAAAAGCCTGGCTTGCCCTAAAATTATTTGTACAAAACGGAATATGGAACAATAATCATAATTTTACTGTCGGTACAGTAAAGATTAAAAATACCCGCGCTAAGTGTCGGTGCACCGAGCCGATTCACCTCGAGCGCACCTACTCAAACACTAATACACTCTAAAACATACTACATCTAAACCATATCAGTATGCACGCATTTCATTTTTAATATAAAACACGCGCACAAAATATATTCCATCACTCTCTCTTGCGTGGGCTTCTATGAGGCTTTTTGCCTCGGTATTTTTTCTCTTTCACACTTATAGATTGAATACGGATAAAATCCTACCACACACGTACAGCTATAATAAGTTTCTATAGCAATCAGTACTAGAAATAAAGCCATGCTTTATAAACAGTGTTGCCAAGTCTTTGCACTTCTACTAATATTAAGCATTTATTCTAAATAATATTACTTATTTGGATGAATAATCTTTTATTTTCATGTATATTTAATGATTTTAGAATAAACATCATTCTATTTACATAATAATAATTATTTTTATGTATTATAATTAAACCTTTCGTATAATTTTAGTAGAAATGTTGAGTATAATTTGCGATTAGTAACTGGCAACACTAGTTGTTTGTTTTCATTGAGCCGGCGATACATTTTTCAAAGTTTTTGTGTTTATTACGTGTATTTGAATTATTTAAAACATTTAAATATAGAGAAGATAAGTGAAATTATAATATATTATAAGATAGTTAAAAGTGTGTGAAAGTTTAATAGCCAAGAAGAAAGTAAATTTGTTAGGTTATCATGAAAAACAACAACATTCAACAAGCTAGCGAGAGGCGCGAAATGTACTCCTGAGTTGAAGAACCTCATAAGGTATTTAGTCTAATATCCAAATTTAATTGTCGTGATGGATTCTCCCACACGAACAAACATTACCTAAGTTATATCATTGGCTTTTTACATTTTTCTCGAACGAAACAAGTGTTTGGGATACTTCTGGTTAAGGATAATGATTTAATCGGCGCTGTATGTAAGAGATATTCCAATTTTCAAAAACATATAAACGTAATAATTTCGGTAAACAGCGAAATGTAACCTTATTATTTCAGCTATTAAGTAGATACAGTAGGTAGATATGTGACGAAATTTCAAAACAAAACATTGCGCGCCGACATTCGACAGTCGTTGTATTGTTATTTTTTCTGAGATTGTTTGATAATTGATATACTTAGGTAATTTAACTTCTTTTAGAGGTCACGACGGGCCAAATTTATTTAACACTAGTTTTATGTGAAACGGAGACGAATTTTTTTTTGTACTGCTTTGGCTTGCCTATACCCGACATGGTAGGTACGCTACATAGACGTACATATACTAGTCTATCAACTATAACCTATTTTCATAATGTTCCAATATTTCCACAAAGTTCGTTTTTTGTCACATTATCTTTGATTTTGAATTTTGGATGTAATTATAATTACTTAGCAATCGCAGTATTAAATATTCTTATAGGACAAAATCCTTAATCATTAACTTGAGAAGTTAAGGAACCACTTAGTTACACCTGCTTTTTTCACGAATCTTAATTTTTGATCGTTTAACGAAGTGACCCCTGTAATTAGGGGCCTGTAAATGAAAAAGGGACCCAAATTTATTTTATTATAAAGCTAAATGCAGATATTTTTAAGGTAATTAAGATGCTAATGGAACAGAAAGCGATCCTGAAAATAGAATGACAATTCAGAAAATTCTAAGGACAATTGATTTTCAAATCTAAATTCTTCCTAGGAAAGTTAGTAGTCAATTGTAGATTTATTCGATTTTTATTAGAAATATTAACACATGTTGTATTTGATAAAAAAAAAATAATATTATGGATTAGGTTGCCGTCTTTTCGATTGATGCATTAATTACAACTGAAACGTTATGATTTTTACTAACGGGAATGTTAGACATCGAAATAAAAATTGTATTCGGATTATATCGCGGTTTTTTTAATTTGAATTTTGTCCCGAAGTTTTGAAGACGCCTTCATGTTTATGAGGCGGACGGAACTACTACGTGTTTTTAATCATCACTTTTGAACGTTCTCCAAATGAACGTTGAATCATACCAAAATTTAAAATCGTAAAATAGCCATAACCAGGAACAAAAGCTATCAAAATATTCCCAACTCGACTATGAAGTGCAAAAGTACGCATCACTGATATCTGCATTCATAAAATAGCTATTAAACGGAACCTAGTCGCTTCCAGTTCATCAAATCTATGTATCGAAGTCATGTTAGGTGTCCGAACTAACCTATAGATACCTCGGGATATAAGCTACGTGACGATAGGCCATCAACTGCCGGTCAACTAATGGGGCAAGTTGTCGAAATGTACCCCAGTTAACGAAATAAGGAAAATACTTATGGACGATATTTATTTCTCTGAGAGATGATGGCTTTTGACACGAACGTTTGGGTTAAAGAAAATATGTTTTTTGTTGGAACCAAAGATATTATACACACGCGCCTTTTATTTCCGAAGGAGTAGGCAGAGGCAGAACAGTCTATGATTAAAATGTATACTACTTGGTGGTAGTGGTGCAAATAGGTAAATGAAACGAGACAATATTTAGTCAAAGGAATATAACCATACAAGAAATCAACTACCGTAAATAAAATTTCAAAGAAGAAGTAGAACCATCCTGTCATGAGTGGGCGGTATTGACTGAAGTAATATCACTATCTCACATAAAAGCAGAGAGAAATGACTCTGTATCGTTTCATATCGCGATTGAGTGTTTTGAAAGTCCAACGAATTATCCTAATCTATAATTACGTTCTTTTTTATCAGAGCTTACCAAGGTAGCTACTCCGCACCTGGTGTTAAGGGAAGAGAAGCCCAGAGAAAGTGCCGACCTGGAAAAGATACAAACATCGCCGGAAGGTCGGCACAGTCATGTCGACCTGCATAATTGCTTTTTACTTTTCTACTTTAAGATCGCGTTATTTTCGGTGTTATATTGACCTACAATTTATCAATATAAGCTAAAAAAATCTTCTGTTTTGGCAACAAAAGCCTATTCTAGTTTTATAGAAACAATTTTATTAGGATACCTAAGACCTAAGTTTCTCATATGTGAGAAGACGCATGGGTAGGTACCGCTGCTAAGCAGCAGTGTATAGTCACTGTTACGTTCCGGTTTGAAGGACATTGTAGCCAGTGTAGCTATTGGACATAATAACTTAACATCTCATGTCTCAGGATGGCAAGCGCAGTGGAATACCAAACAATACTTTATAATTCAAGGTATTTCTGTTGTTTACATCTCGTTATTCAATAAAAAAAATATGAGAAAAACACTACCCAAAAACTCTTTCCTACATATTCAACAAATAACTGTTTCAATTAAAACTTTTTAAACTCTGACATTGGCTAAACAAATGTAAAGGAACAAAGCATTCCAGCGTTTAATGTATTTCAAACGCTCATACAAAATTAAATATACATTCATATTCGCTGTTAAGGTCTATGCATGAACTTTGCATACCTGATGAGTATTTTAACAAAGAAATGCAGAGAGAAATGTGCAGTTTTTTACCGTTTTATGTTTTAATTAAAACTTAGTTGTTTATTCTTTTGCGGTTTATTAACCATGTTTTCTGTGCATATTTGAATTTTCAATATCTGTCAGAGTTGAGGGATTGTTGCATTAATGATCGTATTTTCTTTGTAATTAAATATAATTTATTAGGTTTTGGACTTTGATGGATGCCATTTGTGTTTGTGCTCTCTTTAATTACTATTGTTGTAGGTAAGTCTCTTAATTCTATAGCAACGACCTTTATGGGGTAACGTGCTATTATTTAAGAACTGAAAAATAATATAGTGGGCGTGCCCATTCTTCTAGCCACCTTTTTTGTAGATCCCAACTATATTTTTCTTGCCAAATACTTACTGTGATGATATTTACAAAAGAAACTACCGATTATAATGGCGCAATGACACAATTGTTTTTATTTTTTAAATAGGTAGATACATTCGTCAATAATTATTTCGTCGTATGTTATCGGTTCGCCACCCATGTCCTATAGAAAAAGGTTTTGACCATAACATAAATAATTAAAATAAATCGCCACAAAATCTATAATTATATTATGAAGAATATAATTTCTGAATGTGTAGATTTATATGGTCTAATCTCTGAAACTATTGAACCCATTTTGATTTTTTTTTCATCAATAGGAAGCTACATTACTCCTGAATGCTTTTGGCTATTTATTCCTAGTAAATGTTTATCCCGAAAAAACCTGTTCACGCGAACAGAACGGCGGGCGAACGATAGTACTTAATAAACCACAAAACAAAATAAAAAATATTACTAACAAGATAACCTGCTTGGATAGTTATTGGATCGTGAAATCTCTTGGAACATACACTGGAGTTCAATTGCGATGAAATGCAAGGGAAACAGTGCATTCGGTTTATTTTTCTCTTCACATGCTTCGCGAGTACTCAATTTACGCTTTTATTATCCCGTTAATATGAGTGTTAGCTTTTTCTAAGCACTGTGCTACGACTATGCTGCTTCAATTCAAATGTATATTAATATTTGTTAGCTAATCGCGTATAGACTAACTCCCTTATTCATAGACGTTATTTATTTAAGGACGGAGCATTGTTGTGATAACAAGGCTGTCTCCCATTTTGTAATAAAAATAATCTAATTTAATAGCTTGCCTACTTTTTATAAATCGACTTGTCAGCGATTTATTCAAAATGAGTACCATCTAAAAGATGTCCAAAACAAGCAAACAGACAAGAATTTAAAATCATTTTTTCCGTAGTAATCTCAGAGATTAGCCGAAACAAACAGAAAATAATTTAAAAACATTTTGTCATAAGGCATAGATACAATTTTAAGTCATGAATAAAAAAAACTGTTCTGCCTTTAAAGACATTTCCATTTCATGTCCGAAATTGAACAACATCGCAAAAAGCACACTAAAAGTCTCCATTACGGATCATAGAGAAATCCTGAACGGGCTCGGCCCAAAACAACAAATCTACAGCGAATCTCTTGAAGCAATTTTATATGTAAACTCCCTCGGATGAGTGTTGGTAAAATGTTTGGGGAGAATACAGTCTTTCTAAATGTTGTAAAGCAAGTACGCCTTGTACGACTGTTTTGTATTTTATTTTTAAGAGGATCGCGCTTTGTTTAAATGTTTTCATGCGAAGATTTAGGTAAGAAAATTACGTATTTCATGTTATATAGTGTCTTATCTCGAAACAGAGATTGTGATTTCAAATTAGCAGTAAAGCAACTAAATGTTGATACGCATAACGTTTTCTAGACTCATGCATTTAATTAAGAAATACAGAAAATAATAGAAGTTATATGTTACTTAATTATACTGTAGATATATAATTATATATAATAGTATCAGGCCTGTATTAAGGTGCGTTCAGGTAAGATCGGATACGGGGTAAGATCGTATAACGAAAAAATACCACGAATCTATGGTTATTTTTTAGTTTAAGCAATGTAGGCGACTACGATGTCTCTTTTTGCCCCACCCTATATACCACAGTTGATGCTACGACCAAGAACGGGTTCGCTATGTGCATTGAAACAAAAAAGGTGGATTTCGCTCTTCTTAACATTTTTGAGACTTCTGCTTGATTTTGTGGACCTTATTATACTAGCATTAGTAGAACGGAGTCCGAACTTACCCCGCGAAGGTCCAATCTTTTGTAAGGGTTTTAAATTTCTATACAGATATTATTATGTATTTTTAAGCTTGCACAAAGAGAGTTGGAAGATGATTAAATTAACACATAAAGTAGCATTCATAATAACCAGTTTCATGTATAAAATGCTGGTACCGCTTAAATATTTTATGAGAAAAATATATTTTCGAGACTCCTCGCAACACACCGAAAAACCGTCCGAAATTAGCCGAACGCACTCTATATTATACTGTCCCACTGTTGGGCACGGGCCGCCTCTACTACTGAAAGGGATTAGGCCTTAGTCCAACACGCTGGCCTAGTGGTAATTGGTAGATTTCAAACACCTTCAAGACTTCTCAGGTATGCCTAATTGAGTGTGGAACGGCCTACCGAGACGAATGTCCACAGGTACAAATACCAAGGGCACACACCTCTGACTGTTCTAAAATTGTGTGTGTATTCTTTGTTAATTATCACTTGCTTTAACGGTAAAAGAAAACACCGTGAGGAAGCCTATACAGTAGAACATTTAATAAATAAATAAACAGAGGCTAAACAAGGGCAAGCCACAGAGCAAAAAATATAATTTATACAAAAAATGTTACATTAAATGGTCATTACAAAATAATTACAAGCATACATCACAAACGTAAACACGATGAAGCAGAAACGAGGTAATTATGGACCGTTTGATACAACTTTTTAAGGATCATTAGACGTGTTTGTATAAACCTATTTTAATGAGTCCAGAGACCTTGTTAGGTTCTGTTATGTAACAGGTTTGGTACGTGGATCAAGGTAACGAAACGATACTAGGAAGCTATTATTTTACTCTATGTTTTTTCGCCAATATTTTACATGAAATTATTGGCGTATTCCCACTATAAACTATTGTGATACTTTAATAATAAATACGGTATCCTGATTCAACAATATAAACGTGTACAAAATGTTGCCTTACAGGAGATCGAATCCAATCAATTAGTTACACAGCCTACATAAGCTACTACTAAGAAGCAATACAGAATGCCACTAACACACAAAAATACAACTTAATCCTCAATAACACAAGACGGAAATTTCTCAACGGCTTTTCCAAAGGGCTTTAATTGCAAGCCGAACTTCACACAAGGTTTGGACCACTCGGACAAAACAAAACAAGCTGTCAACGGAACTACAAAAGATAAGCGCCCTCTGGCAGCTTGGGCACATCATTAGCGGGAGCCTGAACAACTCTGCTAATTGGGGAACCTCTTTGCGATAGAATATACATAATATTGTTAGGAACTATAGACGCTCTAAAAACACAAATAAATGTTATAACTTCGATTTCTGAAGGACATAAAACTTTCCTTCATTGATCGCTATTGTTTTCCTTTAAGGTCGATAGTTAATTCACTATTTTTCTGATATTAAAGGTGTTTATGAACAAAAATATCTGTTTTAAGGAAATGTAATTTTGATGTTTTTAGCTGGATATTGGCAGAGAAATCAATTACTTCGTCACTAGCTATTGTGAATGGGTTGATAGAAGACACACACATGTCATGGGTCACAATAAAGCCAGCTATACAATACATGATTTTCTGATGGGTGCAAAATTTAAAAACTTTGCCTGTAACTCAAGATGGGCCAATCACAAAGGCCCGGCGAGCCGCAGGTCGAGTATGGCTACACTAGACTGTCGTGTAGTGTGATGGAATATATTACAATTTTTGTATATATTATTGTAGATGTATTAGTCATATTTTAGGTATTTTATTTTCCAAAAATAATATTGTATAGACATTTAATATAATATTAAATGTACAGATATTTCTATACCCTTAACAAGACTAATAAAAACTGAGAAACCCAACAGACAGATAATGTTCTGATCGTGATTTACTGAGCACGTGCGTAAGTAGGTGGGTATTAACTTGTATGAGAAATCATTGGGAATTTATATGATGATGGACTCGATAGTTTAGTTGTTGTAGGTATTTTGAGAATGGGGTTCGATTCAGTTTGTACGATTTTAAGAGGTACTTACTTATATATACGGACGAAGTGTGTATGGGTGTACTTTCTAAATAATGTCATTTTTGCGAGTGACAGGTGAGTATTTCTGTTAGAATGCTTGAGGTTCTTCGAGTATGATAGATATTAAAATTGGCCTTATTTAATATTAACATTTTTTGTTATGAATAGTGTGAGTTGGGTTTGTACTATACTATTCACAATAAATAAATAGTGATCATAGTAAATATTGACTTTAAACGAGAGCTAAACGTTCGCTAGTTTTAGTCTAATTTGGAAAAAATCTCTTAGTAATATTTTTATTTTATAAGCAAACGGGTATGCTGGAACTCATATTGAGTGATCACTTGCACTTACACAACCAAAATTACCACAAAAATTTGAATACGCTGTCAGTTTTGAGCAAATCCCCTAGTAATATTTTTATTCCATAAGCAAACGGGTATACAACACTTGATATTGTGTGATCTTTAGCACCAAAAAAATCAAATTTCCATTATAAATACGCCATCCGTTTCGAACAGATTTAAAAATCCCTGCAGTGTATGCATTCCGACTGACTAACACGGACATTTTAACAGGAAAAATTAGCCATTACTTCATTTACCTGTTTTTATGGAATAAATATTCGAAAACGAACAAAATGAAATATTTTAACACCTCCACACAGCCTGCATTTGACGTTTCGCATGAGCGCTGTTTAAAATTATCGCAAAAATTTAATAGTAATTGGGGTAATTGGCTTGCGAACGCATTCGAGTGAATTTCTTTGTTTTCTATATATATTTTTTATAGTATTATATATCAACATATGCGTTTCGCATTGCATCATACACGGTGTAATTTAATTCACTGTTTTGCTGACATATATGTAGTAAAAGAAAATTGAACACATGTATATTTAGAAAGCAAAATAAATAAAAACAAGTATCAGCGAAGTCATACTATGATTAAAATTAAACCATTTTCTGGATTTTATCGCGGTTTTAATGTTTTAGTTTTCTCAAACTATGATATGAAATAGACTTCACATATTGTTTATTTTTTGTGTCATTTACTAAGTATATACATTTCGGCAAAATAGTGAATTAACTTTTACTGATATTTAATAATATTTGCGTCGTCTTGGACTAATAACAGTCCAAGATTCTTGAGACCTATAAACAATATATCAGCTGAAGTTAGCAAAGCCATTCAGTTTAGAAACTAAAAAAAACTTAAAACAAAAAAAAAATATTTTTATTGTCCTCTTTTTTGAAAAATACGGCTAAATAGAAATTTTAAATGGTAAAATTAGACTTAAATAGAATTACATTCTATAATCCATCCTTCATTTATAGATATTTCATCGTTTTGTACGAAAACTAAAGGTTAAGAAAAACACATACATCATGCGTTTTTGGTAACAATAACAAGTCTCGATACAGCATCTGCGTACAGCATAAATTTTAGGCCAAATTTATTGTGGATCTAAACATGTTGCGAAGAAATATATGCTGTTACATACGAAATTTATTATCGCAATGTTTATGTGTATTTTGAACAAAGCTGGTTCAGAGCAGTTGACGAAGCCAAAGTCGAGGACGATTCGTACCTTCTTGATACCGTCGTCATTACCAGTGGTTTTTTTTATAAAAGTAAGATGAAAAACAAGTCAGAGTAATAAAATATTTTCGAATTTTATCGCGATTTTGTATTTTAATTTTCTCATGACGTTATACATAATTTTCTAATGTAGGTAGACATTGTAATGTTGACTTTTCAGACGATTTACACCTCAGTCCGACTATGAAGGCTGCAAGGTCTTTGAAATGGAAGAAAATTACAATACAAAAAACTGCGATAATATCTGAAAACTAATTTTATTTCTGAAGCGGCGATATCCTAGTTGGTTGTGGAACGGACTGCCGAGACGAATGTCCGTAGGTTCAAATCCCAAGGGCACACACCTCTGACTTTTCTAAAGAATCATGTGTGTATTCTTTGTGAATTTATCGTTCGTTTTAACGGTGAAGGAAAACATCGTGAGGAAACCTGCACATCTGAGAAGTTCTTTATAGGAATTTCGAAGGTGTGTGAAGTCTACCAATCCGCAGTAGGCCAGCGTGGTGGAATAAGGCCTAAACCCTCTCATTAGTAGAGGAGGCCCGTGCTCAGCAGTGGGCAAGTAAGTATATAATACAGGGCTGATATTATTATTATTATATATAATTTTATTTCGATGTCAAACAATCGGAAAAACATAAGTGATCATTAAAGTAAGAGGGCTACTTAATGGTACGTAAAAATATCAGAACAATAGTACTGGATTCCTAACTTTAAGGATATGAATGGATCAAAATATTCTATTCCTATTCCCGTAGATTTTATACAGATATATTAATTTCATTATAACTATACTTCACATATTATAATCTCTATGTGGAAATGATTTGTCTCCAACTACATTTATGCATAATTTTATTTAAGTTTTTTTTTCCCTTTAAAATATATTTTTATTTTATTATACTTACCTTTATTTCATTGTATTTTAAATAATGTTATTGTTCACTCTTTACATAAATGTGTTATTTATTATTTATTATATTTGATTTTTACTGTTTGTTTCCCAAATATTAAATAAATAAATATATATAAATTATTTTTAAGACTATTTGAACTGGGTACAGCCTGACTCCGACCATGTTTGCTTTGAACTGATCAGCAGTAGTTTTAAGTCAATAGTCCTAGTTTTCCGAACTTCAACACAATCATCTTCCCAAACATGCAATACAACACAAAAAGAAAAAGGAAATATTTATGCGTAGTCTGAGTGAATTTCGCCCTCCAACCCTTTCAATAGACGTCGGGGCCTCAGACACTGGGTTATGAATCTGCAAGGAATTTCATTACGAAATTTCAGAGGGCTCGTGTTATCGATGCCGTGAAAGGGCGTTGCTTCCTATCGTTTACGAATAAAATATGAGTTAGTTAAGAAATTTTCATATTGACCTATTAAGGCAATGAATTTGTATCAATATTCGATATTTGACGTAGGTTATTTTCATCTATATATATAAAAATGAATCCCTATTTCCCTTGGTCACGCCATCACGCGTGAACGGTTGGACCGATTTCACAATTTTTTTTGTTGTGTTTGTTATTGTCAGGAGAAGGTTGTTATGAAAGAAAAAAATCAAAAAATTGCGCATAAAATTAGAAACTAAGAAAACTTAACGAAAATATTAATTTTATATAACTGTCAATTGTTTGAAATAACTCTCAGCGATTGACAGAATGCGCGCTTCAAATTCATAGTTAAGACAGGATAACATCTGTAGGGTCAGCTAGTTCTTTTTCTTGTTCAAAATGTTCGAAATTTAAATAAAGTCTAATATATTTTTGATCAGCATGAAATAAATTTATTGTACCGTAAATTTAATTTTATTTTTATCTTATTTCACGCAATAGAAGTACAAATCTTTTTGAACTGGCTCACATTTGCATGGATTATGGATATGGCACAAAAGACTTTATATAGCATAGTTTTAGGGTTAATTATTCCAGCCCATGCCATTTTTAATGAGTCGCTGCATGGACTAATTAGGGAACAGCGATGTAGATTGTAACTTTTCGTTTGTTATTCTCGAGATTTTTTTTATATATTTTTGGGATTTCGGACTGAATGATCTCAGGTTATTAGCTCTATTTGAATTGTGTGAAATGAAGCGTGACTGTTTTCTGATTACTAAAATTAAACGTTTAAATTAATGATTAATTTTAGAATATAGATAATATTCCAAAACTATAACTATTATTAATTTAATATTATAATAATATCTGCCCTATACTGTCCCACTATTGGGCACGGACCTCCTGTACTGCTGGGAGGGATTAGACCCTAGGCCACCATGCTAGCCTAGCGGATTGGTAGACTCCACACACCCTCAAAATTCCTTTAGAGAACTTCCCAGGTATGCAGGTTTCCTCACGATATTTTCCTTTACCGTTAAAGCAAGCGATAATTGCAAAGAATACACACATAATTTTAGAAAAGTCAGAAGTGTGTGCCCTCGAGATTTGAACCGGACACTCGTCTCGGCAGTTGGTTCTAAACCCAACTAAGCTATCGTCGCTTCAATAATATTATCTTCAAGTTATATTCATCCAAAAGCGTTGCATTTACTTTGACACACAATCTTCACAAACTCTTACAGAATTAATAAGAATTTAACATTCAATTATTTCAAACTCATTCACTTAACATTAAATTATATGGCTGTAACCATCCATGCCTGTGCGAAGATAAATAATAAAAAAATAAAAGCCCATCACACAAGAATTGCGACGTCAGTGATCTGTCAAAACGTGAAAACCGCGGAAAATTATGACGTGAGCATGATCAGACCTTATGAATGATATAATATGGTTGAATAAGCAATAACAAGGTATCATAAGTTTTTTGATATTTTAGCAATCGGATTGTAGGGGTTATCATTTTGTAAAAAAATTGATGTCAAAGTTTCGAATATGTAATTTGGAAAATTAAACTATAAAACCGCGATAAAAACTAAAAACCGACTTTATTTCGAAGGAGAAGGTTCTCAATTCTACTGGTTTGTTTTTGTTGTATTTTTTTTTATATTAGACTAGCTTTTGTTCGCGGCTTCCCCCGCGTGAATGTGTTTTCCGGGATAAAAGTCCGGCCATATATTTTCCCGGAATAGTAGCCTACAACCTTCCCAGGGTCTTAAACTATCTCCATACCAAAGGACAATGCCCAAAACCAGGCTATCTTTGCGTCAGTCATGCGTCTTAACCAAATATCCACGAAAAATCATAATTTTAATTATTACTTCATTTGTATTTATTTCCGTCAAAAGCGAATGGGGGTTTAAAATATATGAAAAAAAAAAGTTGTTTAATTGTTACAAATGAAACACCGGATAATTTACTGCCAATATGGTGAATTGATACCAATTCATAACAAATTCCCTTTTTAAATGGAATAAAAAAGTTAATATTATGTACAATAAATGTGCCCGTATTTGAATCTATAATATATGTATTAAGTATATTATTCATCTCAAATATATTGTAATAAAATAATATATTTTATTTAATAATTATGACCAAACTCCAATTAGTTGGTAAAAAAAGAGAAAATATTAATTGTTCCAAAAACAAACAAACAGCGACTTGTACTTGCATTAACAGAAATACAATGGTCAGCTAAAACATGTCTGGAATTTATTTTTAATTAATGAATATATGGGTACAGATTTTTATTATACTGGCAACTGAAATTAATGACATTTTGACACTTCAGTATTGTTTGAATGTTAAATCATTAAAAATATTTTTAATATATTTTTATCTTATATTATATCTTCAAGATCTGAGTGTTTTTCTTGTGTATTTTAATGTTGAGTCGAAAAATCCTATGTTAAAAACAACGTATATAATGTGTGTTTCGAACTTTGAGACGGAAGGCTTTTAGTTAGCAAATAGCAACACAATGTCATCTAGAGCCTAGACCCAGGACAGTTAATCGAGACGGCATATCCCGACGGTGTATTGACTGCACCTTTGCGGCGCCACAGCAACAACAAGTATATTTCTTGGACGAGCTGTCCAGTTTGTAAGTTATGTAGATTATTATTAACATACCCACAATGTGGGAAATATTTTGCCAAAGTTAAAGAAAACAGTTTAACAATAATAATAATCTGAACATGTTTACTCAACTTCTACATTATATTTTAGGTTTCAAGGCTAGAATGAGTTTATGCTGCCTGCTGGAGATCAGCTAATAGAGAGGTTCACAGACAACAACAACATGACATGACCCGACCAGCGCTGCAAGAATTCATTCACTCACTTCAGGAGTATATATAAACGTGCTGCAGCTTTATTAAATTCTTGTTTTTATTTTGGGATGCCAAAAATATATACCTCTTTTAAAAATATACATCTATATAACAATATGCATCGGATTTCGTATTTCTGGTTTTATTTTTCTTTCCCTATGATAAATAACTATTGCCTAATCAGGCTGTGAAGTGAGTTCCTGGGTTCGATTTCCAGGCCAAGCAACATTTTATCTCGGTATTTTTAACATGAGTTGCCTGGGATCGGAATCCTCCAAATAGGGTTGGCGGCAGGCATACGGCCGGTCATAAAAACTAAGCTGAATCTATTCTACAATATGTGTTGACGCCATATTGGGGTGAGATAATGGTAGGTGGAAATAAAGATTAGTTAAT
The DNA here is from genome assembly GCF_014839805.1 of Manduca sexta. Classification (NCBI taxonomy): domain Eukaryota; kingdom Metazoa; phylum Arthropoda; class Insecta; order Lepidoptera; family Sphingidae; genus Manduca; species Manduca sexta. The sequence continues at coordinate 3,248,134 of NC_051137.1, read as the reverse complement.
CCATGTAATAGAATAAGTCGTAAGTCAGAAAAACATATACACAAAAGATCAGGTAAGATATTATGTATGCTCCGAAAAAAACTAATATTCCGCCATACTATGTTAAAAGTTTTATTGGAGTTTCGTCTTATCAGATATATTAGTACCTATGAGGTTCTTATGAGGGCAATTAACGCTAGGTGAAAAGACCGTCCACTAATCGCTTATAGCAATAACAAGTAGGTACTGTAATATTGAACTTAATCAGGCACATAGGTACTTTCTACCTTACATTATTGCAGTCCATACTTAACCTCAAAATAACCGCGCTATAAAAATTCTGATTACTCCGAACTCCCATCGAATATCTAATTGTTTTCAATTTGTATAAAAATTTGGATATATTCCCTATAGTTTTGTGAAGGTTTTGTACAGACGCAAGCATAGCCCAACTCTCATACAAAAATGGGCATTCTCCTTTCCTTTTGTTATATCGCATTGTATGTCACGTCCCGTTCCCGTGAGAACAGGATAAAAAGTATCCTATGTCCGTCTCCTGGTTCTCAGCTACCTCCCTACCAATTTTCACCCAAATCGGTTCAGCCGTTCTTCAGTTATAAATATTTTTTTTATTTTGATTTTCCCTTTATTATTGGGAAGGCAAAGGGTTCTAGCCCATACAGCCTCGTTATTAATAGTGCTTTCAACAAGATTTGAGTTATAAATAATGTAACTAACAAACTTTTTTTTATGCTTATTGTTGTACATTATGCCAATGTCAAGTTAGGTAACACAACTTTCTTTTATATATATCGATGATTATTTTGGTATTTGTTACTGGCTTCGTTCTCACTTATGATTGTATGAAGTTATCTGAAGCTCATAATATGGTCATTAAGAAAAGTTTATACATATTTCCATATTGGAACGGGCGCTATAAGTGTTTGCCAAAATTTTAAGATGGTTAAGAATAAATATTCCCCGAACAATAAGACTGACAACCATAAAACCTTGAACCCTGCCAAGAGATAGAGAAAATCAAAAGTATTCTTATTGTCCAATGATTAAACGTAATTCATCCAAACAAATAAATTTTAAATGAACGGTCTACTGCCTTTGTCGAATAGGACCATTGTTCTAAATTCAAACGTCTTTATTTTTTCGCTATTTTTGTTACTTGCCAGTTTACTTTTGTACTCTGTTCTATGAATAATGTTTTAATAAATTTTATTGTTTTAAATTATAAATAGAACCTTTCGTCTGTCAATAAATTGGCAATTGATAAAATTATTTCAGGTTCAATGATCATGACCTTTGATTGTTTATTTTTAAAAAGTAATAAAATATTATCTGTTTTACAATTGTATCATAAATCGAGTTCAATAGACTGAATTCTTAGCAGTCCAATATGGGACGAAGTTTCCAAACTGGTTCAAGAGGAAACAAAAAAACCTTATATTCAATTCGATTCCCAGCACCCCTCTCTCCATTCTTTAAAGTTTTGGAACATTCCACGCAAATCCATCACATCAATTCGAAATACAATCGAAACAATAAATAACATTAAAACTTACAAATGGAAAACGGAATAAAAGTAACAATTAGCTTCTACGCACCACAAGTCTAATTGGATGAACGAAACACCACGAAAATTGCAACCGTTGCCGCAATAATATTGGATTATCAAACTACCGTTAATTATTCGCCGCGGACAGAGCATTCCATTTTTGAATTAATCATCGAGAGTCGTGTTCGTATTGATTTAAATTAATTTTGATTAATTGTTCGTTCTCTGCAAATATGATCTCTCCAATCATTGGAGTGGCATATTACCATATTATCAAGCAGATGCAGCACGTATTTATTTGAGTAATTAACATGAAGGTTTTAATTCTTTAAAACTTGTTAGTGGTAAATATACTTTGTTTCCGCCCGCATAGCGATTACCGTATACAAGGTGTTAAAACCCGCCATAGTGGCCCACGTGTGTCGCGTTCCGTGATCAGCCTGTGTATGTCCAGTTCCAACAGGCCGGCATAATTGTGTCAACTATCGAGGGATAATCAATAATCATCTCTAGTCAGTCATTATCCTATTGGACCCAACTCTACTTACCATCAGATGCAGTAGGGTCAATTTGGTGTGCTCGTGTAAAAAAAAAACTAACCGTTATCAATAAGTTTTTAACACGTATTAACTACAATTCTTTCTTCATAATCAGAATATTATCATTCATAATTACAAATTCATGGAAAGATCTTGGGGTGGCGTTTACCCAACATTGGGACATTATCGGCTAATATCCCAATGTTGGGTAAACGCACGGTACAATATAATACAGTATTCATTAATCCATTCATACATTAAAATAATTCTTTCTTAGCCTCTCAAACCTCTTTTACTAAATTGACCTTTATCGCAAATTTAAACTTAATTTCAATTTAGCTGTCTATAATTTCTTAACTCTAAGTTTTCTGTTAAATCTTTACCAACTTTATCACAAAGAAATAGGTACCTAATTACAAATTAGCCTTTATCATTACTTAACCCTAACTTGTCTCCGGGCCCTTGCGGTCGCTAAGTAAAAGTCATGTTTCCCGTAACTTTTGCCGTGCTAGGTAGCTCTCATAAAAACCCTATTTTTTTTTATTTATTGTACTTAATATACAAATGTATACAGGCGGACTTAATGCCATAGGCATTCTCTACCAGTCAACCTTAGGGTGGTGCAGAGATAATCATGGTAGGTCGATTATAGGAAGGATTAAGGTTTGCACCAGCAGAGTCTTAGTCTTGGGCGGGAGAAAGTTCTTCAGACGGTAAAGAGCACGAAGGATACCGGTGAGTCTCTGACAGATTACGTTACCTGGGGCCTCCAGCTCAGGGTAGAGTCGATATGCTATGAGATCTCGAACACTAGAGCTCCAAGGAACTATTGTACCATTGAATCCACGGGTGGAATGATCGTTCATCTATATTGTCTATAACATCTTTACCACGAACAAATAAAATCCAAAGTAACTGACATTTACATGTCTATTTATAGTGTGGCTTTAAAAATCCACCACCCTCGCGTTTGAGCGTGTAATCATGCGGAAAGGTTCACAAGCCGGCTGCGGGTAGCTAGGGCATATGTATAAATATCAGAGACCTAATTTGTTGATTTTCAAAGAAATATTGGAAGAAAATGTTTGTATTTTAAGGCTATTAATTTTTTTAACGCTTGACCATTAATTTGCTGGTAGATAGATAAGATAGTACAATGTCCAGCTATTACAAATTGCAATATTCTACAAACTCTTTTTAGCCTAAAACATCTTCAATTTAAGGAGTTTTGAACAACCTAGTGGTAGGATATATTTTATATTGGCCTGGATAATGACCACCGTATACAACGTGTTAAAAGCCACTATAGTGGTCTGAGTAAGTGTGTCGCGTTCCGGGATCAGCCTGTGCATTTTCGATTCCAACTGGCCGGCATAATTGTGCCGACTGTCGACGGGTAATCATATCTCGTCAGTTGGAATTCTATTGGACCCACATATTTTCCTTAACACGTGGTAGATATTGCTTCTGGGCAAAGCTTTTGATTCTCGGTTACAAATCGTAAATTATGCGAAACGGTCATATCTTTTGATCGTGTCCTCTTACAAGTTACATTTTTTTTAGCTAAAACAAGTCGTAGACCCGAATAATTGGTATAAATTTCAATTTAATACATCTACACGGTCTTGAGACAAAGGGTGTTGAAAAAACAAACAAACAGTCAAATGGCCAGATAGACAGACGGACTAACAAACGGGTAGAAATTACCTGATAAAGGTTCCTTTTGAGGTACGAAACCCTAAAAAAACTAAACTGTATATGTCGCATTTGATTCTTTCGTATATAGGAAGCAAGTAATTATGAGTAAAAAAAACAAATACCGTAGTAATTATTTGCTGTACGAGAGGCTCTTAAGGATACAAAAAAATAAACGTTTAATAACCACTGCCTATTTTATTTATTTCAACCAACATGCCCGCGTTCCCTAATGCCAGCTCGCAAATAAATAATTCAAAAGGAAAACATGAAATGCCCCAAAACATACATTCGATGATATATTTTCAAGGGTCTTTTGCATAATTTTAATGTTTGATGTGGTATTTTTTCTTTTGAAAAATGCAAAACTTCCCTAATGATAAGGAGGTTGTTATTTTATGATTTGTGTCAAAGAATTAGAATCCTTATTACAATGTCAGAGTTGAAAGAGTATATCAGAGGTTTTATTTATACAATCGCTGAGGTTGAACAATATAGGACACCATGCAGAGGCAAATTATTATAGAAAAACACATCACTACTCTAAAATTAGGTACTCACGTGACTAATTTTAATGTACAAAATCATTCATTTAAATACAGAACATTCCTATATGTCTCATTGAGTACATACTCAATTGACAATTGCCTCAGCAACTTCATTAATTTGTGTTACTCACTAACAAGATAAAAACGCAGCGCCTAAATGATCAACACATTCACAAACTTAATAAATACATACGGCTTGGTTTGATTTCGTTGGTTCGACTTTTGGACGTACAGGACTTTTTAATCGTGAAAATGTCGAGGCCTCGGGGCCCGGTAATTGGCAGTTCCGCCTGAGAATGGCGTTTCGTTAAGCCAAAGAAAAAAACTACGCTGACCTGGATCTCGACAGAATTTTAACCTGTCAAGGCCATACGAACCTTACTTCTACGATGCGTTTTCCTTTCCTGAAAGGTCGATAACATATGCCTATTCCTACAGTTAAAAAACATTGCTAAATCAAATTAAATCTTTTGGTATATTGTATTTTACAGCTATACACGTAATAAATAATATAGTATTTAAAAGTTTTTAATATAATGGAAACAATTTCGTCATACATGATTGTTGCGTAATTTTATCAGTTTACGCAACACACGCAACGGAAGCTCTCAAAAGCAATAAATTTTCCCAGTTTTTGCAACATTTTTCATTAATGCTCCGCACCTATTGGTCATAGCGTGATGTTATATAGCTTATAGCCTTTCTCGATGAACGGAATATCCAATGCTAAAAGATTTTTCAATTCGAACCAGTAGTCATTGAGATTAGCGCATTCAAACAAACAAACTCTTCAGCTTTATATAATAGTATAGCTAGATAGATAATGGATAATGGACGATTTTTTTTATTGTTACTCGGCAAAGTGACTTCACTGCCTGATGTTAAGCGAAGTTAAGCCTATTTACTTATACCTACTACATACATATAAACGTACATAGTAATCATCTATATATATAAAAATGAATCCCTATTTCTCTTGGTCACGCCATTACGCGTGAACGGCTGGACCGATTTCACTATTTTTTTTTGTTGTGTTTGTTATTATCAGGAGAAGGTTCTTATGAAAGAAAAAATTAAGGAAATTGAGCGGAACGTTAGAAAATTTAAGAAAAGTTAATTTCAGCGATTGACAGAATGCGCGCTGCAAATTCATATTTAAGACGGGACAACGTCTGTCGGGTCAACTAGTATAGTATATGTATAAATACAGAAATAAATAAAAACAACTTTAATTTCGAATAAGCCACAAACGATGCTCAATCATTGTAGGCTATTGATTAACTATGCGTTAACCACATATCAGTAAGTTGTGTATTGGACAGCCTGACATCTGTCTGTTCCCTGCTATGTTGGAAACCTAAGAGCAATCCTTCATACTCGCCTTCCGAGAATTATCGGCTATTACCTCTGTTTCCGTAAGCTTTTAATTGGGAATATTTGGTAGGATTTATTATAATTTGTATAGTTGTAATAGTTTGGTAGGAATATGTTGGGTGCAGGCCGCTTTTGACACGTCCGTCTGGTTATTTTTAGGTGAGGCCTATGTTGAGTAGTGGACTTTATATTGCTAAGATGATGATTTTAGTTTGTTATTCTAAGAGTAGTACTGACTTTTGAATTTATTTTTATTTATAATTTGGTGATTTTGCGAGTATAATTTGTATTTGATATAAGTCGTAAGTGTGGTATTACCCACGTGGAAAAGTTCGTTCCCATTCTGGTGAAGTTAATTTCTAATTGATAGACAAAATGACGTGAAACACCGACGCTCGACGAAGTCTGCAGTCGCTGAACACTCTGAAGAACACTCAAAAGACCGGCTGCCAGACTTCAAGACACTGTGAGCTCATTCTGCGTAGAGCGGACCACCAACAGCTAAAATTTAAAAAAAGTAGTATAATTCTAAAATGTAGGTAGATATTGTAACTTTGACTTTACGGATGAACAACACCTCAGTCCCCCCCGTGACCATGAAGGCTGTAAAGTCTTCGAAACGTCGGGAGAAAAATAAAAAACAAAAAACCGCGATAGAATCCGGAAAATTAGTTTAATTTCAATGTCTAACATTCGCGTAAAGATAAGAAATCATTATGATAGACAAAATGTCTATCAATTACAAATTAACTTCACCAGACCTGAATGACCTTGTTTTACAAGGTCAATTACATTGTTACACTAGCTTTTGCTCGCTGCTTCGCCCGCGTGAAGGAGGTCCAGGTCGTATTTTTCCAACTTACTTGATATCTATAGTTATATTATGACCAAATTACACAAAATCATTATAAATTGTAGCCTATGTGTTATTCTGATGTATAACCAATTACTATAAAGTTTCATCCAAGTCCATCTAGTAGTTTTTTGTGAAAGAGGAACAAACATCCACACATCCATCCTCACAAACTTTCGCATTTATAATATTAGTCGGACAATTGATGTCTACCAAAAAGTCAATGAACTTAAATCCACGACCTCCTTTATTTACACAATAGAAAAAAGTTCCAGACAGATAAAATAAGTTGAGATAAAACGGACGGTAAAATAAGACTTTTCGATAGCACTAAAATTCTAATTTGCGATGCTCTGTTGAGAGGGGACTTCGATTGAATAAAAAGGCAATTTTATTTCACTTAAGAAATTGATGGTAAAGATGCTTTGGTAACTGAATCCCACAATCTGGTAAAGACCAGTTTATTACACTAATAAAATGGCCGAAATTTAAACGATTAGGAACGTAAGCGATCGCTTGTGATTTCATCCAAGGCTTAAGGGTCAATCTTCGAAACCACTTGGGAAATCGAAACGGAAAAGAGCCAAATTGGCCCCAAGTATCTATGTTGTTATTTTGTAACGAAGCTGTCGCTGTGAGATAACTGTTAAAAGAAACTAACCTATTACAAAATACGAGAAAGAAATCTATATCAAAATACATGATTTGATAAAATTATCAGAAGAATATTCAAAACTGTATCTTAGTTCAAGAACTTTAAAAAACTTACCAGCTGATAAAAATCAAATTAAAGATGACACCGGTTTAAGTTGCCTTACACTAAAAAATTATTTCAGTATAAATTATTTATATGAAAATATAAGTATTGTATTATAATTTCTCGGAAATCTCCAAAAATAGAACCGTTCTTGAAGTAAGATAATTGAGATAAAAATAATTTACTGCGAACAAAAGTTTGGAAGCCACAAAAGTAAGGGTCCGAGTTCATCGCTTATTGTTAATGAGAGTGACTTCCTTAGAAGTCTGTTCTTAAAATTTAATATGGAATTTAATATCTTTATAACAAAGATCTATTATTAATAGCCTAGTTGGTTGGGAAACGTACAGCGAAGACACACACCTCTGACTTTTCTAACAAAGTATGTGTGTATGTATCCTTTGTGAATTATCGCTTGCTTTAACAGTAAAGGAAACATCGTGAGGAAACCTGCATACCTGAGAAATTCTCTATTAGGAATTTTTCGAGGCTGTGTGAAGTCTACCAACCCGCACTAGGCCAGCGTGGTGGACTAAGGCCTATCCCCTCTCAGTAGTAGAGGAGGCCCGTGTCCAACAGTGGAACAGTAAATAACACAGGGATGATATTATTATTATTATTAAAGATTTATTTTGATCATTCTTACTGAAGTCTTGTTATCAAAAAGAACAGTTTCCCTATGTATCATACTGTATCACCAACGCTATGGCGTAGTAAATAAATAATTTGCAAAGCGAGAGCGAGGATCTTGATATTTGTAACAAGAAAATATTTACATCACAAATATTTTTATGATTTCTTATATTTTCGCGAATGTTAGAAATTGAATTAAAACTATTTATGGATTTTATCGCAGTTTTTTATAGAATTTCGTTTTCGTTTCGAAGACTTTGCAGCCTTCGTAGTCAGGGAGGGACTAACTGACTGAAATTTCGGGATAAATTGACCCATGACCATTAAAGTTACAAAGACTTCGAAACGTTGGGAGAAAATAATCATATAAATAACCGTGACAAAATAAGTAAATAGTTTTTTTTCAATCACATTTTTTTCTTGATTTGGCGCCTCTATTATTTATTTTGATTTTACCCCTGTAGACACACGTAATACTTATTTTTAATTGGGAAATCCGGACTATAATGTAATTCAATGTAGGTATTACTATAATATTTATATTAACATTGATTACAATTAGCTCATGCATAATTAATAAGTTGTTTTAGATATCATATTATACTCACAACTCAATTGCGATTTTAAATCTTACGCACACATTCACGCCTTATATTCCCAAAGAGATAGGCAGAGGCGCACCTGGTTCACCCATTTTGTTTTGTATTGCGTCCCATAATGTGATAGGAGGCGAGCCTATCGCCATATCGGGTACAAATTCCAGCTCCAGGCTAATACTGAGTAGAAAAACCCAACATCACTTTGCCCGACGCAGGGATCGAACCCGAGACCTCAACACTGCAGTCCTACCGTAATACAACTACACCATCGAGGAAGTCTCCTATAGTGGTTGTTATAAACTGCACCAAACTTACATTCAGTTCGGTTACTTTTTAACAAGAAACTATAAAGTACTTGGGACTTATTTATAAAGTTTTCCTTTAAAGACTCTTCGAGCGAATAATTAAGGTAAGTTTTTTTGCTTCCTTTCGATATTTTCTAAATAAATTTAGTAAGTAACTATTTTACACCAAATTCAAAACGACAACATATTAAATTAATATTGTTTACACTTTTTTAAATATTTCCATTCTAGTATTCATTGACATATCTATAAAAGAGTATATTCGAAAAGTTACTTTTTATTCAATTCTACGTTCTCTAAATATGGTAAAGTATTATTAACGAAGATATGCAGACGAATAAAAAGTATTTAAATATAAACGTAGACAAAGACAAAAATGTCGTAAGAAAAATTAGGACAAACCTTAAACGATTATAGCTTTAAAAAGTGAGATAAAAAATATTCGAAATCTGTTGGGACTCGATAAGATTGATGATCACATGACTCGATATTAAAGTCGCGAGAGCTCCAATCGATAAATAATTTAATCGAAGGTGAAAAGGTTACACATCTCTAATTATATTTTATCCTTTATAACATATTTATTAAATGAAAAGTCTTGTAAGAGAGAACGTAGTTAGCCTTATTAACTTTCATTGCTCATAGATTTTTTACAATGAAGGAATATCTTAGCAAGCAATGGGGATCTGATGTCTTGAATTAAACCAATTGACTTGAGACTTAACTTAAACTATTTAAGTAGCTGAACCTCCATTCAAAAAAAACTTTCATCTTCACTAATAAATCCGTATTTGACTACCTCTGTGGCATAGTTGTAACTGTACACGGTACGACTACAACAATCCTGGGTTTGAATCCCGGGTCGGGCCAAAATAAATATGACAAGGTTTTTTCCATCTTAAAAAAATACTCAGTCACAGCTCGGAGTCAGGAAGTTGGCGGTGTGATACCCCCGTGCGTCGGAAAACATGTAAAACCGTTACTCCTGCACCTGATCTCTCCGTTCATGTCGGATTGCCGTCTCATTGACTATGAGTATGAAGTATCAGAAAATGCACTTATGCATTGTGCACACATTTGTGCACTATAATATCTCCTGCGTACTCGACTGATCTCTGTCAAGATTCGTTGTAGCCGAAATTCGGTTAAGAAGAAATAAAAAGCTCCTTTCTGTATCTACAGTACTAACACAACCAAACTTCTCAAAGCGAAGAAATCCTTCCAGAATACAGATAATCAAAATGACTTTCTCATTACATTATCATTAATGCAACCTTATACTCTGACGTCACGTTCTACGAATCTAATGAATGGGAAGACATTTGGCAAGTCCCGAGCCTCGTTATGTTTTTCGGAAATGTCGAGGTCAATGAGACATTCCTCGGATATCATACTTAAAACTTACTTACACTTAGAGCTGAAGATGCTAATGGGTCGAGGAAGGAAATTATCGTTCTAATTAAGTGAGTGTGATGTTGAAATTGGAAGATAGTTACAGAGAAATGTTTTCGTAATAATAATATCAGCCCTGTATTATATACTTGCCCACTGCTGAGCACGGGCCTCCTCTACTACTGAGAGGGATTAGGCCTTAGTCCACCACGCTGGCCTAGTGCGGATTGGTAGACTTCACACACCTTTGAAATTCCTATAGAGAACTTCTCAGATGTGCAGGTTTCCTCACGATGTTTTCCTTCACCGTTAAAGCGAACGACAAATTTACAAAGAATACACACATGATTTTTTAGAAAAGTCAGAGGTGTGCGCCCTTGGGATTTGAACCTGCGGACATTCGTTTCGGCAGTCCGTTCCACACCCAACTAGGCTATCGCCGCTTAAATGTTTCCGTGCTAAGCTTAAAATCGGTATCTCAAAAAATCGAAATATTAATTTTTATGTCGTCAGATAGCTTAAAGAAATACCCATCCAATGAACTTACCTAAATAACGATATTTTGTTTAGAACTTGTTAAAAAAAACCTTAAAAGAGTTTCTCTATCTCATTTTTACAAACAAAATTATAAAACTATATTTATAAAACTTCTATTATCTCGAAATAAGCTTTCCCTGACTGCCCTTTATTTCTAGTACACATAATAATGGCAATGACGATTGGCAAAGCAGGTGTACTATTTGTGAAACATGATTTAAATGTAATCATACATTGATGTCAAAATTTTACTACATAATAAGACCAAGTATTCATTATTTTATTGATCGTGTTTATGGTAATTTATAAAAGTAAAAAGGAAGGTAATCCAAAATACTCGTAACTAAATATGTAGGTAACCTTTCATTTCAAATAAAAGCATCTCGCAGCCATTTAAAATGTAATTGCCGCAAAGCGTTTTATAATTTGCAACACGAAGTTCCAGAGTTGCTGCCGAGACAGCGCCTTGCACCTGAGGGCATGAGAATCCCGACACCAACCCGGAAAAAAACAATGAAATTCCTCAACATTTTAAATCTTGAAGCTTTTATGAGTGAACGCTGTGGCTTAGTTTATGCCTTTTTAGATTAAATTGTTGGTTGCTTTTTTATTAATTTATGGACTGTAAAAATAGCCGTTTATGTTGAAAACAAAAATCTGATTATACATTGCATTATAAAAGCATCTAGTACATATTGACGTGAGTTAAAACCATAGTTTGTATTACGTAAAAATCTGAACAATTTAATAAAAAGTGAAATATTCTGATAGGAACCCTACACAACATATAGGTACGAATAACAAATCGCATCAATCTCATCTCATCATCAATACAAATCTTTCTAATGATTAGATTTTACATAAATTTTCAATAAAGGGAAGCCGGCAGGAATCGAGTTATATTGACCCTTGGCCACTTATATATTATTATAGTCAAAACCTAATTAATTTTATAGTACCTAGGAAATTTTTAAATATTACCGAAACACAAATAACAAGTAAGTGACAACCCTAAATTTACTTCACAAGATCCCAGCTGCTCAAACGGTTCATAATTCATAACGGCTTGCGAGCAATTCTATACCTAATTGCTATGTTAAAACAAGATCGATTGTGAGACAAAAGCCATTTTCCTCAGCGAATTGTTATTAAAATTCATTTAATGCCGTATTACACCGCGGCCTGAATTTCGAAATGAGATTCTCTCTGCTGACTACGTGACCCTTCAAATCTAATTACAGTGGGACCAATATCTCATTTGATAAGTATTAGAGCAACGTCATTAATAATGAGACTGTCTCGGCGACGTAGTTGTATTACGGTGCTGCAGTGCTGAAGTCTTAGTTTCGATTCTCGGTTGGGCAAAGTGATATTGGGTTTTCTACTCAGTATCAACTCGGAGTGTGATGTTGTTCCTGATATGGCGATAGAGTCGCCCCCTATCTCATCATGGAATGAAATACACAGTAGAACGTGGGTGAATTAGTGCGTCTTTTGGGATAAACGGGGTAAGTATGTATGTTTTCTTTTGTTTACTTGCCTTACCGGGTAAAAAAGTTAGCAGTCCGCTTGATGGTGAGCAGCATCCGCCGCTCACGGACTAAAGCAATGCCAGAGGCACACCCAAGCCGTTGCCTACCGTCCGTGTCATTAATATGGTAAGTAAGATATTAAGCGATATATCCCTTATTAATATTATTAATATTAATATAATAATATATTATTATAATATACTCATTCACTCATCATAAACACAATAAAAACAAAGTGTTGTGTGATTCTATGGTTTATACTGCTTGTGCAGTCAGCTACAAAACCAGCAGAACAAATAAATAAATTCCAATCGCCTTTAAATCTTTGTGTCCGTAACAATCATTTTTTCTTCAAGAAAATTAACTTCAAAACTTCAGATGAATAATAAAAACTAATGAAATTAATATGTAGAAGCGTTTTGAAATTTAAAATTTGATTTTTTTTTCTTGTAAAAGCCCGGCAAAGTGACTCCGCTGTACCTGATGGTAAGTGAATTGGGTTCCAATAGAATGTCGACTTACGAGGGATGTTCAGCTGCTTCTGTTACTAACACCGCGTGAATAGACAATATTATTTAAAATACAGACTTACGACTCTTTCAGAGCTTGCCTAGCCCAAAACAATACCTAAAACCTTTGATTACAACGCGCCCTGAGCATCATAAATGGTGTGTTATGAGCGGATCCACTATAGCTGAGTTGAAAATGCCAGAAATTGCGCGAACGTGACCAGCATACTAGATTTTACGGGTGCTGGCTTTAATAGTCTTCCATTTGTGGAGGAAATCCGAGCAATTAAACAAGAGTTATGGAGTAAGCGGCGATAGCCTAGTTGGGTGTTGAACTGACTGCCGATACGAATGCCCGCAGGTTCAAATCCATAGGGCACAAACCTCTAATTTTTTAAAAAAATGTGTGTATTCTTTGTGAATTATCGCTTGCTTTCACGGTGAAGAAAAACATTGTGAGGAAACTTGGATATCTGAGAAGTTCTCTATAGGAATTTTGAGGGTGTGTGCAGTCTACAAATCAGCATTAGGCCAGCGTGGTGGACTAAGACCTAATTCCTCTCAGTAGTAGAGGAGACCCGAGCCCAGCAGTGGGACAATATACAATACAGGGCTGATATTATTATTATTATATGTAGTAATTATTGCAGTGTCTTGTCTGTGTGGTAAATGTGCGTGTTTTGGTAAAATGTTAGTGTTTCCGGATTTGAGTTTGATATGCAAATAAGCGCCTACAGCCTTGGAACGAAAGCTCGGTTGGACTACACCGTTTTGCATCTCTGTTTAATGTATTAACATTCTGCATACATTAATAGAAAAATAAACTTCATTAAATCAAAATGTTATTATGTAAAACAACACAAAACATGACGCCTACACCCCCAAAGGGTTAAGCAGAAACAATAATAAAAGTGAATGTAAATAAAGTGTTAATGAAAGACTCGAAATTCGTTTAAACTTTGTATATCCAGACGTCCCAGGAGATTCATAGTTAATACCTAGTTAGCCTAAAACAACGTACACGTGTCTGTAGGGATTTGTCCTGTCATATTCGAGTTTGAATTGGAAAGGGCAATGGGATTACACTGGAATCAATTATTATGTCGGCTGTATAGGTTTTTTTATACGGGTACAATAAAATGATTCTACTGCAATTGATAAGTGGAGTAGAGTTTAATAGAATGTCGACTGACGAGAGATGATTACCCCTCGACAGTCGGTACAATTATGCCGGCCTGTTATATACACAGGCTGATCCCGGAACGCGACACACTTACGTGGGCTACTATGGCGGTTTTTAACACTATGCACGGTAGTGGCTACCACCAGCAATTACTAATTATTTTTGTAATTATAGAGCAATATTAGAATATTTTTGCAGTTTGCCATGCCCGTTCTCTGGAAACGGTTTTCGAACTAGCAGTAGTATAAATATCGGAATCGATAAATGTAGAAATCTAAAAAATCTAATATGTAGGTGTCCTTGTTGAGATTCTGCCTACCACTTCGAGGATAAAGGCTTAATGTATATTTGTGGTTACGAATTAATAATTCAATTAAACATTAACAATTTTTTTAAAATTTATTACAAATACGAGACATATAGAATAAGTTTGATAATACTGAGAAAAATGTTATATAATCTAAATTCTTCTTACACTCATTTATCATAACTGATTAATATAAGTTGTCAACGACGCTGAGTTGCTCATTTGTATAACTGTAAGAAATACTTGTAATGCCTAAAGTTTTACTATTTGTTGGTTCCTCAGTTAAATAAATCTCTACGTGATATTACACTTCATAATGCCAAGTAATTACTGGCTATAATATCTTAAGTAGATATAATACTCTTGATCTCCAAATTAATTGCAAATAATACCCTCTAAATGTAACAGCGAAAACATCCAACTTTTCTAATTGAACGCCAGTCGCCAGTTGATACCGGCTCGTAACTCTTATACAGGGTCATTTTGGCATTGCGTTCCTAAATGAAACCACATATTTATGTATGTGAAAATAACACTTTACAATAAGTTACTTGAGCCGTAGATGTAAGATAAAAAGTGTAAGTTTCGAAAAAAAAAATATTAATATAAAGTATTTTTAATTTTACGCGTTCTAATGCCATTACTACTACTTTAAAAAAAAACGTATTAAACTACCAAATGGCGAAAAAATCTGAAAACTAAAACCAGGATTTTTTGGTAAAAATATTCGTTATTAATGGATGATTTTTTTCACAGTGTCAGCAAAGGTGAAGACGAGTATGTGGTTTCATTTAGTAACGCAATGTCAAAATGACCCTGTATAAGTTAAGGTCTGAAATATTGAAATAGTTGCAGTCTTGAGTTAATTGCTGAGACTGGGTTATCAAATTTTTATTTTTGGTGCATACATTTGAGCAGCATTTCCATGTTACTAGATTCCCATCTATACTAATATACACCGTGATTTTATAGTCGTTTTGGAACCAAAATGTGGTTACTAAATTTGTAGGACCAAAAAGAAAAGCGAAATAATTGTAGTGTTGATAATTAAAAAAAATCATTACTACAACCCACAAAAAAGGTTTGAGTACATATATATCACAGAGAGTACATATAGTCACTGTTGTGTCCCGGTTTGAAGCACATTGTAGCCAGTGTAACTACTAGACATAATGAGACGTAACATCTCATGTCTCAGGATGGCGAGCGGAGTGGAATACCAAACAATACTTTGTAATTAAAGATGTTGGATGGTGTCTCTACGGTTTATGGGCGGCAAACGGCAAGCTCGTCTCGTCATTTTAAGCAATAAAAAAAGAAAAATTTGTATCGAATTCCCTTCCTGAAAATTTCATTTTTCGGCACTGCCGTATTGATTAGGATACAGTTTAACTTTTAAATATTAATATAATTAACCAGTTTTCAAGCAACCGTTTGTCACAAAAACCTACAAATTAGTACCGTAAAATTCAGAATATAAAATTCAGAGTCAAAATACACAACCACTTCGTGTTTGTTGATTGAATAATTTGTGAAAATTTCGCGTGTGGAGACGTAATTGGGTCACCAAGCAGTTTGTTTACCGCAACGATTGCCTTTTCTCATCGACAGTAGACTTCCGTTGTGTATTTAGAACAATTGGTATAAGAATTTGCCTCAAGTACAAATTCTGAAGTGGCATCAGCCTTGTTATGTGTAGAACGGACTGATGAGACGAATGTCTGCAAGTTCAAATTCCAAGGGTACACTCTTCTGACTTTTCTAAAATTATTTGTGTATTCTTTGTGAATTATCGCATACTTTAACGGTGAAGGAAAACATAATGAGGAAACCTGCATACCCGAGAAGTTCTCTATAGAAATTTTGAAAATGTGTCAAGTCTACCCACCCGCACTAGGCCAACGTGGTGGACTAAGGCTTAATTGCTCTCAGTAGTAGAGTAGACAGTATATAATACAGGGCTGATATTATTATTATAAATTATAAATTCTGAGTGTTTTTCGACAAAAAACTGACATATTTTAGTTGCTCAGCTTAGGACATGAATCTGTAACCTCACAATTCATAGCCCTAAAGCCACTCCTATAAGACCTCGATTCTCGGGTCACTTTTTATTATTTATCTAAACAGGCAACGTCGCAGTGCAACTGTCACTGACATATAAAAAAAAAACTTTATAAACAGAGTATCCGTTCTCTTATGAATAGTAAATTAGAAAATATATACGAACATTTTTCCGTTTATCTAAAATCAAGTATTATAAAAAGTATGTGTCATAAAATACATACCAAAAGCTGTATGAAAGAAGGATCAGAGCACGACTGTTCAAAGTCACATTATGTAAAATTAAGTATAAAACTTACCCTTTTTGTGAGTACGGAGATTTAGTTATAGTCACATGCATTACCTGTGAACAAAATAATTTATATTTTAATATTTACGTACATTTATTTTCTGGTGAACGAGAAATTTTGTGGTTGAATCAAAGCCTTTTTTTATATGGGTTTGTAACACGATTTTCATGACATTATTTACTCCAGAGGAAATTGACGTTTTGGCATACTGTTCACAAAAACTAAATTAAAGATAATTGCAATATTATGATCAATACTTTTTTTGTCTTATACGGGCACAGCTCAGTTGTGCCAGCCTTGCATTACAAATTAGGGATAAGTTAGAAAACTAGAATTTATATATATGGACTAGTGGACTTTATTACAAAGCCCTGGGTTCAACTTCCAAGTTGGAACGCTAGTTACTTCTCTGCCTAGTCCCTAAATATTATAAATATATTTATCATATAAGAATTCATAAACAGATTATCAAAGTAGTTTCTAAAGTGTGTTACTAAGAGATATGAAACTGGGCAAGTTTCCAAAGGTTTTATAATCACGTTGTTGCATGTTCAGTAGAATTTAGAAAGCATATTTTAACATTTACGTATTATTAATTTTCGTTACGTAATATCTTCAAAACGATACGAGTTTTGTGTTCGATTCTTGACCTCAGAATTTTTAATTTCGTGTACGCAGTATAAATTAAGACCGGCTTTAATATAAAGGAAAATATTTGTATATCTGGAACTCCTACGTAATATTTTTAAGACATTGTAGCACTTTGAAGCCAGTGTAACTACTGGACATAATAAGACTTAACATCTCATGTCTCAGGATGGCGAGCGCAGTGGAATACCAAACAATAATTAGTAATTCAAGATGTTGGATGGTGTTTCTATTGTTGATAGACGGTCGTATCGCTTAACATCAGGCGAAAGAGAATCTAATCTTGTCACTCAAAGCAATAAATATATATAATAATAATATATGTAATATACAAGTACGTGAATTTCCTAAACGAAACATAGAATAACTATAGGATTGTAAATATAATACTTTATCATAATCCTTCAACGATTAATAACCAGTTACTAATCCAGCAGGCTGGAATACGAACAGCAAACTAACAAACTTTGGACACCCCGTTAACTCTCTATCAGTTTCAAAACAGATGACTTTATCAAATAAACTTTAAACTGTCATTGTCGCACTATGCTAATGGGGCTCAAGCGATAGGCTCAGTCAACTTAAATCGGTGTACATAGTTAAACAAAGTATTTGGAAGATATGACGTCATAGTAATTAACGATAGATATCTTGATTGACGTGTATTGATAAGGCACGGTATTGGAAACTGTCAGAAATTAATTGAATGCCTTGGTCAGTGAATACTAAATAAGAGAGGGTGTAGCATCTAGTTTTCTTAAATTTATCTGTGTTAACTTTTTGAGAACATTTCATTAACGAAAATAATGTAAGAGTCTGCTATCAAAAAATTTGAGTCTTTTACCACGTACATATTGATTTTGTAAAGGTAAAATTTTGCACCAGCCGAGGGTGGGAGAGAAAGCTTTTGGCATTAAATCCGCCAGTATACCATGTGTCAAAGTGTTATAAAATAATAAAGTTTTAGATATAAGAAATGATCACCAAATTTTATACGATTCTCAATATACTTTTAGTTTACTATTTTACTTTAGTATAATGATTTATTATGTTTACGCAAATGTTAGACATTGAAATTAAACTATTTACGGATTTTATAGCGGTTATATTATAATTTTCTCCCGACGTTTCGACGTTTGCAGCCTTCATAGTCACGGGGCGGACCGAGGTTTTAGTCATCCGCAAAATCAAAGTTACTATCTACATTTTACAACTACGAAGGCTACAGTCTTTGAAACGTCAGAAATATAAGAAACCGCCATAAAATCCGTATAATAGATTTATTTACCTTAATTGTTTCATTTCTAAATTATTACACGAGCAATATATAATAATAATAATATCAGCCCTGTATTATATACTTGCCCACTGCTGAGCACGGGCCTCCTCTACTACTGAGAGGGATTAGGCCTTAGTCCACCACGCTGGCCTAGTGCGGATTGGTAGACTTCACACACCTTCGAAATTCCTATAGAGAACTTCTCAGATGTGCAGGTTTCCTCACGATGTTTTCCTTCACCGTTAAAGCGAACGATAAATTCACAAAGAATACACACATGATTTTTTTAGAAAAGTCAGAGGTGTGTGCCCTTGGGATTTGAACCTGCGGACATTCGTCTCGGCAGACCGTTCCATACCCAACTAGGCTATCGTCGCTTTTTTTTTGTACGAGCAATGCTACAATTAAAAACTAATATATCAGGCAAACTTTAATGACACATCTACAAGGATAACGCATCAACAAGACTAACAACTCCCAAAGGCTGTGTGCTATATAATACTATCACAAGCAGGTTCTAATAATATTCAGAGCGTCTCTGAAGAGAGAACTAACATTGTTATCTTTTGTATACCGGACTATCTAAAGCTGAAATTTTAGATTGTTTGAACAGCTGCGAAAACTAATCCGGCGTTGTTTTGTGGCGACATGCGAACGCTTTGTAATAAAATTCTACGGTAAATTTGAGGAAGATATGCTATATTCTCGTAGTATTAATGTCATTGTGTATTTAGCTATTAGGTAGTGGTCGCAGCTTCGCTATCGTGAAATGGATTTGCCTCTACACAGATGATGCAATGATTCATAGCTCCGTCTGTGTCCGTCAGCTTTTTAAAAATTGGATTTATAAAATTTCAATATTTCCCAGGGGAGCAAATTGCCTATACACAGGTCCTTAAAATACTGCAATGATCCAAAGCGCCGCGCCATCTGTACAGAAGCATCAATTTAAAAAAAAATGATTTAGTAAATTCTGATATTTCCCATGGGAGCAAATTACCTGGATTAATGTATGTGTATGTATGTTAATCCAGGACATGGTACATTGGTGTACCTAAATTAGTCCAAATCCGTTCAGCTGTTTCTGCGTTTACTTCTAATAAGTATCCAAACATTTTAACAACTTTTCCATTTTTGATGAAAGATTTTTTTGACAAGACGAGGTTGCCATGTGCCTGATGGTAAGCGATACGACCGCACATAAACACTAGAAACACCATCCAACACCTCGAACTGCAAAGTCTTGTTTGGTATTTTATTGCGCTCGCCATCTTGAGACATGAGTTGTTTAGTCTTCTTATGTCCAGTAATGACACTGGCTACAATGTTCTTCAAACTGGAACACAACCATTTTATTTCGTATCTCTTGTCTTAGTGGAGCTTTGCAATAAATATTTCCGATTATCTTAATTCCTTATTTAATCACTGCAACTAAACCTAAGTTAATGAAATCAATACAATGATTGGTGCTCTTGAAAGTAGCCTATTGTAGACAAGAGAAACAAAATGATTATAAAATAAAAGAAACACAAATGTTTTATGCTTACCCATTGATTTCGTAACACGTCAATACAAAGAAAGATATAAAGTCAATAACTCACTACTAGAGCGAGCGTGTACGGCTGTAAACATACGGTCCTAAAACTCGCACTAAAATAGAATATACATTCTCAACAGTGTAACGCAAGCTAGATAGGAGTAGGAGAGACTCACTGGCTATGGATAGGAAAGGAAATAGGAAAGAACAAAACCAAAATTGACCATGATAGTGACTGGAAATCACAGCACATTGACTTGTTTGGACGATTTGCTTTTCAGAATCTGGTGATGATAAAAATTCATAATAATAACTCATGATACCTTTAGTGGGTCAGCTGTTGTGTTTTGAATTTGGTCATGATAAATATGCGCAATGGTGGCTCCTTACAGTGATACTCTTTCTGGGTAAGCTAGTATGTTTTTGATGAAATAGGCCGACATAATTCAAATGATCCAGCGTCTTATGTTCATCGATCAGTATCTCATATATTTTAGATTGTAGTTACCTACTATTAGATGAAGTGTATTCATTTTGTCGTGTGTAAAAATACTTCATAAATGATATTCGACAAGCATTGGTCAACAACAGTCGCTTTCTATCAAAAAATCTTTAAGTGATGAAAATATAATATAATCAGAGTTCTGAAGTACATTAAAAACTAAACAATATGAAAAATCCTACTCTTTGAGCAAAAGGTAAGATCTATAAACAAAATGAACTACATAAAAATAACTCCAAAAATGATTGATAAACCAACCAGGTATCGAATTCGGAACCGAAAATAAACAAATGTTCGACAAAAATACTAACAAATGACGTCATAGATACAAATCAAATAAACTATCGAACGTTACAAATGATTTATTAGTTTATAAAAATCTAATCCAAACAGATCCAGTTGATGTTAGTCATGTATGACTAATTTATTGGAAATAACATGTCTGTTTTGCACCGCCGGACCTGAATGCTGGTGGTAGGATATACTTTATATCCATCCGGATAGCGACTACCGTACACAAGGTGTTAAAGCCGTAGTGGCCTACGTATGTGTCGCGTTCCGGGATCAGCCTGTGTATATGCGGTTCCAACAGGCCGGCATAATTGTATCGACTGCCGAGGGATACTCATCTCTCGTCAGTCGAGATTCTATAAGACCCCATTACTTATCATCAGGAGCAGTTTTGTCATTTTGTCGTGCCCGCACATAAAAAAATGACGATATTTTTTTATTGAAAGTTAATTCATATTTTGTGTGAAAGTTTACGAAAATGTATGATGGTAGATTATGTATGTAATTCTTTGAATGAGTGCTTAATGAAATTTGCCACATAGATCTGTGACATCCTACAACTTGTGGTTTAATTTTATTATAAAAATATGCACTGAATTTTTTATTTCTAAAAAAGGAATTCGCAATTTTATAACATAGCGCATAGTTGAAACGCAACGAGACGTCGAAATTCTTCACAATATCAATGCCACGACAAAATCGGAAATCTTCAGTGCTATAAACGGGAATAACATTACTTATCCTCCATCCATTATATCTACTTCGATACATTAATTTGAATCATATCTCTTGCACTTTACTCATATTTTTGGTTAACTAACCCTCTATAATTTTGTTTAATTATTTCGTAAATTTCGCTTAAAATAGCAGTGTTTAATAGTTTGTTCAGACAATGTGTGAAAACCATATTCCCTCCTCACTCAATTTAATATTAATAGTGTAATAAGTAGTTTTATATTTAATTACTGCAGTGCATTGTGGACGAAGCTCTTACAAAGCATGCCGAGATTTATATATATTTCTTTATGTCTTTTGTTATTTATTCTACACTTTGATGAAATTATTATAATGATCTTTAACTTAAACGCAAATTTGAAAAAATAATTTCAAAACTTGATGCCGCTGCAAATAACCTTTCTATGGAAAAAAATCCGTCGTGTAAGTATTTCTGGGAGTTTAAAATAATTGATATCATAATTGGTTCAAAGTTTTAGGTTTGAACTTTAAAAGCGTTATAGACAGAGTTCCATTTGCATTAATAATATTAGTATAGATAGTACGGCTCTCGTGTATGAGAGTCCAAAATACCAACGCTTGATATCGTTACAAACACAACTCGCATTTTCTAGATGTTAATTATTTATTTTCTTAAAAGGTCAATCGTGTTTTCAACTACTGGATGGTTTTTTATACTAAGAGATCAATAATATGATAATTATATTAGCTCTGTATTATATACAGGCTCACTGTTCGGTACGGGCTTCCTCTACTACTGAGAGGGTTCAGCTCTTAGTCCACCACGTTTGCCTAGTGCGGATTAACATACTTCACATATCCTCAAAAATATTATGAAAAATTTCTCAGGTATGCAGGTTTCCTCACGATGTTTTCCGTCACTGTTAAAGCAAGCCAAAGTACACATAGAATACACACATAATTTTAGAATAGTCAGAGGGCTCCTGATTACACCTGTGGACATTCGTCTTGGCAGTCCATTCCACTTCCAACTAAGCTATCGCCGCTAGAGACTACTACAAATATTTACTTTATTATATTATATAAATAATCATAATAACATCTGCGTATACTTAATTGAGGAGTCGTATATGTCCATATTATTTAATATGTAAAGACATAACAGTAATTAGTATTCCTACATCGCCGCTAAATGGTGTCGTGTGAGTCGTTTTACAAACTGTACACACCATAATAGCCATTTACTTAATGAAACTTCATGTTTGTAGGTAGCCTAAGTAAATATGGTACAAATTCTCTTTGCGGTCTTACTGTCTCATGCTTTTTAATTATTTCGGCCCAAATGAGGGCCACTGAAATTCATATATTTTTTTCCGTCAGTTAACGTATTGCAACCTTGATTATACACTCGTCTTATGTTTTAATAAATTGCTCTGCCAACGATTACCAAAGAAAATACTTATAAACTTGTTTTAGCGTTAAGAGATGGTAAAACATTGTCTAAATAGTTGTCAAAATTAAACATCGCCGGTGATTACAAGTTTAAGAGCAGAGTAGTCAATACGTAATTAAGCATAGCTTTGCGAATTTTTTATAAGACTTTAAGTTGGTAGATTATATTTTGTAAGTAACTGAAGCGTTTTTGATTAAAATGAAAAGAAATATCACTGACTACAGAAATACTTTTACTAATATTTCACCAACCAACCAACTTATATGACTGTCAACGGCCAACTAGCCCGGTATGTCAAACGATCAGTATTTTTCGAGCACAAAGCGTCATTAATACCATCAAGAATATTTTTATCCCAATAATATTTGATTATCATTTATTATTCATATTTATTCACTACTCATAATACCCTTAAACACAGAGTCGATATTTTCTTTAACTTTGATATCTGATAGCAAATTTGTGTGAGCATTAAAATGCAGCGTTGCATGCCATGTAATGGATGTGCAGAACGAGGCCTTGACATCCTGAGTGCACTGAGAAACAGAATATTTAACGTAGTCGCTCTGTAGACGTATCAGGAAGATTTGTAAATATTGTTAGCTGAGTTGATGGTATCACTTCTGTATTTAGTCATCTTATTTGAAGAGTAGCATTAACTCAGAGATAAGGATATAACATTGTTTTGTTTTTTTAATCAGGAATTCAAGCCGTATTTTTACAAGATGCCCTCCTAGCCACAATTTTGGCTACAGCGGCCCATTGCAATGGAGATCATCCAGATACGCAGGATATTTTGTAATGCACATGACGTGTGTGCGTCATAGGTACACTCTCTGTTCCCTCACTTTCATAGTTCGATGAGACGGTAATCTGACATCTGTCTCCAGATCAGGCGCAGGACTAACGGCTTTACATGCTTTTCGCGGCACGGGGACATCACACCGCCTGCTGACGACTATTTAATTTCCTAGCTGTGACTATTTAATTTTTAAGATTGAAAAACCCGGTGACTATCTTTACTATGATAAGGGGTTCGAATCCAGAACCTCAACGCGATAGTCGTACCTGTACCGCGTACGCAATATAACAAAACAACCGAGGCAGAAAAATAAAGTTACACGAAACAGCTATGGCGTTATAGCAGCCTTGAAATCAGTTCAATAAAACCATGTCGGAATTCTCCGAACTTACTCCGTGCGGTAATCATAAAGATTTCATAATAATGTTGTGCGGAACTACAAACCACTGAACTAATAATAAATTCAGTTCACGCTCTGCAGATAGGCTTGGCAACTCGGAATTGGAGAATTTTCCCGAAATTGTGGTAAAATACCTCGTCACAGAAATAAAGTAATTCGGAAGGAACGTCTGTGCAATTTTTAGAATAGTAATTTGCTCATACCTAATAACTTTTTTTATAAAAGAGCCAGTAAGAGTGATTACTACAAAATAAAATAACAATACTAGCGAAGGCGTTAAAGCTACTCCAACCCTTAAGGTAGAATTAGACGTTCTTTTTGAAGATTCATTAATTCTATCGATTTATAAACAACCATACCGTCATTTAAAATCCAATAGAGGATCTATTAAAACTTCTATTTCAAAACAACTACAAGCATCTTTAATAATAAATGCCACTCATGAGGCTTACGTCGTTTATATTAGGTTATGACGTAATAATTCTGTCAGGTGGACAGCTCATTAAAACTAATTTATAGCATTGTGTGGTGTTTTATTTTCTTTAAAATAAACACAACTTCTTATTACATTAGAGTGTCCAAAATAATAAACAAAAGGTGTAAATTTCTCATCCTTTACAACGCCTCTAAAACAACTTAGCGATACGACTACTTCTAATTATTTAAGTTATTTCAGATCATGTTCATTAAAATATATCTCTCTGCACGTAATTCCAATACTATCAATACGTTCACAAGAAATCCAATAAAAAATGCTTAGAAAATAAGCGCCGAACAATAGCTATCTTAATACCATTATTTTTTTACTTCCCTTTCATGATTGGTTGACAACCCAATTCAGAAACGTAACAATCAATTTTTCTGAGAAACCCGAATCACTGATCAACTTTCAATGCACGAAGAGCTATTGGCTCGCAATCAAAACCCTTGTTGAAATCACAATAGGAATATACGAGCTCTCGACAGTCGAGACTTGGGAACAAGGTGGGGCAGGTCTACTGCGCTGGTTGATATCGAAAATACTCAAGCCGTTACTGAAATAGGACAAGACAACTTTTCTTGGAAGGTTTTATTTGGGAACTAAGTATTTGCAGGTTTCGAGATTTCTCGTTGTTTGAACGATAATTGTTTGTTTATGTTTCTTAATAGGTTGGTCTTTGTTTAGAATTAAGTTTTGAAGCCTTGTAATATACTTATAATTATCCTGTAAGTTTTGTTATTAGCACATATTACACTTCCATTATGTTATGCAAAAAAAAATCATAACTCATAATAATAATATCAGCGCTGTATTATATATTGTCCCATTGCTGGGTACGGGACTTTTCTACTTCTGAGTGGGATTAGGCCTTAGTCCACCACGCTGGCCTAGTGCGAATTGGTACACTTCACACACCTTCGAAATTCCTATAGAGAACTTCTCAGATGTGCAGGTTTCCTCAATATGTTTTCCTTCACTGTTAAAGCAAGCGATAATTTACAGAAAATACACACATAATTTTAGAAAAATCAGAGGTGTGTGCCCTTGATATTTGAACCTGCAGACATTCGTCTCGGCAGTCCGTTACACGCCTAACTAAGCTAACGCCGCTAATAAACCTCACATGTTTGTTCACTTGCACCGAACAAGCTTGTAACCCCATACATCTAAAGGAACCTAATCTGCGGTTTCATAATTATTTGCTATGTGTAAATTTTACTTAATTATTACTTCCTAAAGCACCTATTTTGGATTATAATTATTGTCCAGCAATTATTCTTTCATGTGATAATATAATGCATACATTATTGCAACACTTTTTGTATTTAATAAATGGCTAAATATTGGCAATTCAATATTTTATTGATTTTAAATAGTGACATCTTGCGGCATATACTTGAACAACTGTACGCTTAGTTAATCAGATAAATCTGATCATACAAGTAACAACAGGTAACAATAAATAATATTAACAGCCACATCAATATTTTATATTACTTCAACACAAAGAAACAGACGAAGCAAACTACAACGATTAATAGGGTGTTATTTATAAATGATGTACTGATAACAAATATGTTTCGAAGACGGCAAAGATTGTTCAAGTTATGACAAATCATTTATCTCCTTTGGTACCTTTAGATTCTTTGTTTGATTTTATTTCCGAAGTATAGATTGCTGTAGCGAAAATGTTATTCACATTATACCTTAGACCATTTAATGCTATCCAAAAATTAATTTTAATGTCTTTTGTTATTCTTATTGAAACTGGCTCTGTAACATTTATTGTGATACTACTGGTTAGTTTCGGGTTTAATTCCCGGGTCGGGAAGTGATATTGAGTATTTCTGATCAATAGCAGGCCGGAGTTTTTTTGCTAATTTCTTTGAGTGGCGAGACGATCTTTCCGTTCGCCTGATGGCAAGCTATAAGACCACCCATAAATAGTAGAAACACCATCCAACACCTTGAATTACAAAGTATTGATTGGTATTTTTCTGCGATCGCCATCCTGAGGCATGAGAGGTTAAGTCTTATTATGTCTAGTAGTTACACTGGCTACAATGTTCTTCAAACCTGAACACAACAGTGACCCACTGCTGCTAGGTGGCAGAAATAGACACTGTGGTGGTACCTACCCAAGCGGACTCTCACATATGAGAGACCTACCATCAGTCTGGAATTGTTTCTCGATATAATGAAAGATTCCCAACAAGATCCTTTCACATCACAGGACGAATCACACATGGCCAAAAGTGTGTGTACTATTGCACTTCTGCCTACCTCTTTGAGGATAGAAGGGTTGACAATGTTTCTACAAAACATTATCGCTGAAAACCTACATTCTTATTATCCATTCAATCGATATTTGAAAATAAAATATAAAACCTTAAGTTCAGCAGACTAGTCCAGATTAGACACTTTCTATTTTAACCGAGCTATTTGCGGATTTCCCGCTCAACAGCTTGGAAATTCATAGCTGGCGCGAAACAAGTTATGTAATGTAGAAGGAACATTGAACTTAAATGCCCAGTAATACGGTGGGTTTAAACTGATTCATGTAGAAATTCGCAGTCGATGATGGCTTTAAGAAAGTGATAATAAAACTAAGTACTTCGATCAATATTAATATGAAATATGCTTCTATAGGTAAAGAAGAACAATACGGAATAAAATTTGATTTAATGAACTTCAAACTTTAACAAATGAATTTCAACTCATAACTAAGGCAGTAAAAGAATTTTAAAGTCAAAATGATTTAATTTGTATTCCAAGTGTATTCAAAGACTTATATAATATCAAATGCATCTGTTCCTTCGAGCCACGCATTCTCATGGGCAAAGTAATGAAAATTTTATGGTTCCGGATAACGAGCGTGAAAATTTTCAACAGAATTTAAACATCACTGGAGAAAGTCGCAATAAAATGATATTCGACGTCTTTTATGCTTTCGTGATTTTAACTTAAGTTTTGGTGGTCTCTTTGATTACTTTGTTTCAATATAATATCAATGTCCATTCTTTGTCTATCACTGATTCTTGTATCTACAAATAACTGAGATTAATCGGTTTCAAATTGTTTTTTCGCCAGACCACCACCCGACAAATAATCCCTTATAATGTCAGTCCTGTGTTATATACTATCCAACTGCTTGGCACTGGCCTCTTCTACTACTGAGAGGGATAAGTCCTTAGTCCACCACGCTGGCCTAGTGCGGTTGGCAGACTTCACATACCCTTAAATTCCTTCAGAGAACTTCTCAGGTATGCCGGTTTACTCACGATGTTTTACAGCTGGTAATAATTAATTAAAAAAATACACACAATAACTTTAGAAAAGTTAGAGGTGCGTGTCCTTAGGTTTTGAACCTGTGACCATTCGTTTCGGCAGCCCTTTCCACTCTCAACTAGGTCAAGCTTTATATGTGGCATTAACATAAGTCTTCGCAATATGTATAAATGATTCTTACACTTATGTCATAAGGCTTAAAACATAAATCACAAAGACGTTTGCGGAGTCCTAAGTAGCACTCTGCAAGACTCTGAATTCAACTAAAATATTGCGTATGAAAACTTGCGCGGAAAGTTTTTTATTTATCAGATGTGTAGTGTAGGAAATATTGTCTCAACCGGCTGTAAACCTCTGGGGGAACGAGTGTTATGTTTGCACAGGGACGGAGTGAGGGACTCGTATGGGTTAAATGACCCACCATGAGAAAAAATTTCAATCTTACTGTTATAAAAATACGTTGCAGGTCGATTTATAAATAGTATGGTTTGAAATATTCTGTAGATCTCGTTTATTGGTTTAAAATTATATAAATATCTCATCAAACTATTGTCTAAATTTTAAATACCTAACAAAATGACAGACATGAATGTACTCATCACATCATTGTCAAAATATTAAATACCTAATAAAATGACAGACATTAGTATAATAACTCCAAAACAACATTTACTTTTAACGCACCCTTTATTTCCAAGTACGCCCCTATGTCAAAAGTGTGTGAAAAGTTTGCGTTGTCAAGCATATTCCACCGGTTACGTACGAGCTCTGAAAGTCTTCAGAAAAGCGTTATATTTCAACAAACTCGTGAAATAACTACAAACTTGAGGCGATGGAAGCAGGCGTAATTTCAATTACCGCGACGTTTTTATAAATGGTCACTGTTTTATGTTACTTTAAGGGAATGTGTTGATTTGTTACCCCATTATCGGCTTTTAGATTCTGCCCTGTTAGAGCTTAACCATTTGAAACATTGTGGTACAATATTTGATAGACTCAATGGCGTACTTGTACGGCATGCACGGTATAGCAGCGTTCTAAGGTCCTGGGTTCGAATCCCGGGTCGGGCAAAGTGATATTTAGGTTTTTCTGCTCAGTATCAGCATGGACTCTGGAATTTCTGCTGATATGGAGATAGGCTCGCCCCCTATCACAGAATGGGACGGAACACATTTCGCGAAAAGTAGGTGCCTTAGTTGCACCTCTGCATACCCCTACGGAGATAAATTCGTGATGTGTGTCTGTGTTACAATATTTTTAATGAAATATTAATTGAAAGGTTATTATTCACGTTATTCATCATTATTTATTTCGTAGGTGTTACTGTTGTCATTTTGCAAAAACCTTTAATTTCGACTCGAATATATTTTGCAATTTTATTGATTTTATTTTGCAATTACTTTTTGATTGGCAGTAAGAAGAATTATGAAAAGATTTTAGCCTCAAATAATAATTAGTAACTAAAACATAAGTTGCGAAACGCATTGTTTGCAACGCTAGTAAAGGGATATTAAACGCTGTAATTCAAATAGTTTACACGGAATAGTGCCGAAACATTAAACGGTACAGCAATTGGCACGATGCAAATACACGCTGTGGACTTAGCTTAAGTGCGCTTAAAATCTAATTTATTACAGCACAGATATCGTACAAACATTTGTCAAACGTTCCAATGTACGCATAAATCTTGTAAAGTCACGCGACACGCTCTCAAATAAATTATCATGATACATTTCCTATACAAATTTAATTTATATTGATCTTCAATTTTGTAATGTCGTGGTGAATTGACGAGAATTGTTGTAAAGCTGGTAAATATATTATCAGTAAGAGTGAGGTTTTTCGAAAAGTAGCCCGAGGCAAAAAAATGCCTTGGTTTATCGCGGCATGTTTAACAAATACAAATACTCTTTATTGTAATCATTATTAAATAGAGAGACACAAACAAGATGAATACATTTTCTTAATTCTATGGTCTTAAATATATGGTATAATCTATTTAACAGAAAACAAAAACTAAGACAAACGTAAATAAACCTAAAAACGAAGCCCGTAGGTATGGATGCTTCGCCACTGTATATCATGTATGAAAAAAGTAAATAAGTGTTTATGTCGCAAATATGAATATTGGATGCGTGAATCACTAAAATTGACCATACGTTGAAGGTCCTGTGCTGGGAATCGACAAAATATGATGTCTCGTGTTATAATAATATTATGTTGAGCAACGCAAAATCGGTTTTTATGTGTAGGATATAATATGTACTCTTCGTTGAAATTACCGTATAAATGTCGCAAAATATTAGAAAATATAAATGATAACGGTATGAGCGTTATAATTATCGTCCTTCGCAAGCGATTCTTACACATTTATTTATTTAGTATTTTTAATTTATCTTCAATCAGATATTATCGTTATTTTTAAAAAAATAGTTTGATTTGTTCGCTCAGTACCCGCATTTATGTTCATATTACGAACGCTTTAATTACGTTGATCTCAATCATTCCATCTTTATTAACACTGTCAACATCGTCAGCATAAAACCAGCCTCAAAATCAAGTGGTACAATCAGCTACAATTTAATTAAATTCAATAATGCAATCATTTAAATTTCCTATATAAAATTAAGAAAGCAATGTCCTGATAGCGGCGTTAAGCTAGTTGGGTGTGGAACGGACAGCCAAGACGAATGTCCGCAGGTTCAAATCCCAAGGACACACACCTCTGACTTTTCTAAAGTCATGTGTGTATTCTTTGTGAATTTATCGTTCGCTTTAACGGTGAAGGAAAATATCGTGAGGAAACCTGTACATCCGAGAAGTTCTCTAAAGGAATTTAGAAGGTGTGTGAAGTCTACCAATCCGCACTAGGCCAGCGTGGTGGACTAAGGCCTAATCCCTCTCAGTAGTAGAGGAGGCCCGTGCTCAGCAGTGGGCAAGTATATAATACAGGGCTGATATTATTATTATTAATGTCCTGAGGCGAGTCTGAAGATTGCATAGTTGATAAGGGATATCTAGCCGCGCTTGAGTGACGGAGATGGAAGTCCCAGATGGAACGTCCAACTTTACCGAGCTGTCGATGCCAGATATACTCAAGCAACATCATACTAACTCAAATGATAAACACTGCAGACGGTTTGATCGGAGCCCTTGAAACTACTTTCATTTTTAAATTTAATTATCTTAACGTATGAATGGAAGTCTATTTAAGAATTATTGCCTCTTCAAAACGTAAATAGTTGTAGGGGGTAAGAGTAGTGAAGCTAATAAATCATTCAGACCACGGCGCGCTAGAGAGCTCGTACTATGAAGCGCTGCTGATTCACTTACAGACACACTTTTGCACTTGAGAAAGTGAACAATTGATTTGTTTTCATTGAAAACTCAGTTTGCTCGTGCGATACGAATTGGATGGTACTATACGTAACTAGGTATTGTTAATGCCGCGGAAGTTACTAAAGTGGTCTAATTGAGACTGGGAAATAAAATATTAATAAATATCGATACTTTTATCAATTGTGATATCTCCAACATACAAAATAAAAGCTTGAACTGAATATATTTTTTTAGTGCACGACAAGGTCACCCCACTGTACCTGATGGTAATTGGATTGGGGTCCAATGGAATGTCGACTGATGATAGATTACCCCTCGACAGTCGACACAATTATGCCGGCCTGTTGGAACCGGATATATACAGGCTGATCCCAGAACGCGACACACTTACGTGGGGCTCTGCAGCGGGTTTCAAGTTTTAACACCCCGACGGATATAAAATATATCCTACCACGAGCAAATCTATAATTAAATATTCTCATAAAATCAGTTTCAACCCTCAATTCTGCATATTGAAATAGGTTGAATGTAAATTTTGCCCCAGACATACCTTCCTAAAATATGCAGTTTCCTCTACGTAAAGCATCTCTAGACTGAAGAGCAGGAATTTTTAATTCAATGAAATGCACGACTGGCTTGTATCCAATTAGGTGATAGGTAGTACACTACTAAGTATTTTCTACTAGTTTTATGTGGGATAAATACGGGATAATTGGACGACGATTAAGTGCATTTTGAATGAGAAATGCAATATTTTGTTTAAGATATTTATTTCGTTTATTAGTATAATAATATCAGTCCTGTATTATATACTATCTCACTGTTGGACACGGGCCTCTTCTACTACTGAGAGGGATTAGGCCTTAGTCCACCACGCTGGCTTAGTGCGTATTGGTAGACTTCACACACCCTCGAAATTCCGATCGAGAACTTCTCAGGTATGCAGGTTTCCTCACGATGTTTTCCTTCACCGTCAAAGCAAGCGATAATTCACAAAGAATCCACACATAATTTTTTATAAAAATCAGAGGTGTGTGCCTTTGGGATTTGAACCTGCGGACATTCTTCTCGGCATGTCCGCAGGTTCCACAACCAACTAGGCTATCGAAGTTTATTAGTAATATCCAATAAATATAATTAAATTATTACCTACACTAGAACATTTTATGTTATAAAAAATATGAACCCAAAATAAAGTTTTTAAGAACTATATTGCAACCTACAAAGCAATACCTGTCCTTCATCAAAATTATTCGAATTCATACGATTGTATAAATCGCGTGGCTATATTTAAATTCATGAGGTTAAACCTTTCCCCATTTATCCCAGATTTACGAAATACGGCCAAAGTCTCCGGAGAGATTGTTTTATTATTATATTTTTATCGGTGTTCAGGTATTTATATAATATTTAATAATATTCCATGTCCATTTTTAGGATTTCGTACATAAAAGGAACGCTATAAAGTATTACTTTGTTGTCTAATTGTCCGTATCAAGACTCCTTTTCTTAGGAACGCGTATGTAAGTATGAAGTTGAAATTTATATGAAATAAGATCTCTTGCAGCTGTGAAAAAAACAAACTTTTAAGTCAATGCGAACAATAAATTTGACCGTTTATATCGCGCATTTTTCGATTTCACAAGAGAATCAAAACGTCAGGGTACATCCAGGTGAAATTTGGGAAGAAACAATATCTTACAGTATTATGTAGTTCTTGAGTCTAACTTGTACTTATCCGTTTTTTTTTTTCATTACATCAATCTCAATTGTAATATTCAATTGTAATATTCAAATGTAATGTTAATATTTTCAAATGTAATATTTGAAACAAAAACCTATCCTCTAACTGGTATAGTGAAAGGTGATTTAGCTTTTAAAGTGATCGATCGAGGTCTTAAATTCGATCAAGAGTCTTATAATTATGAACCATATATGAATAGAGATAAGTTTGAATAGTGGGAAAGGACAAGGTTCGCTAACTGTAATTTATTTATAAAAATCCACAGCTTAATACTAGAGTGATAGAATCTGATAAACATATCTTAAGGTCAATAACTGATTTGTTTTTTTTTTTATATATTTTTATTTCTTTATTTCTATAAGGATTAACCGTAATCATGCGATAAATTTGCCTATCATTTCGAAATACTGGTGTGATCGTAGCCTCTTTTTTCTTGGCAGCAATAATCGAATCATCTCTCAATACGCTTCTAGTTTGATGTATTGTCACCAATGTAACATTTACTCGAATAGAGAAAAAATCTGTCTCTTTTGAACACTTTTATGTACGAAATACTGTCTATTTTTTGTGCCTCTGACCGATTTGTCTTATTTTAATGTCTAAGTATGTCAGCGAAGTGTTTGCGCTCTTAATTTTATTACCAACGAATTTAATGTTCTCAAATGGGTAATGTTAGGTATTTTATTACCTAATCAATATAATGGCATATGCTATAATGCAGGCTTACTATTTTATAGCAACGAGTCATGCGCTTGTCTGATGGTCAACTCCTTTTCATATAGTAATAACTATAATTTATTGACTACTACTACCTTTCACTTCTTATCCTGACAAATCAAATGTAAAATCTCAATATTTACACTTTTATTTTTTGTTCTGTATAAAATGATAAAACTAATATAGAATACGCAAATTTAAAATCTACATTCGCATTTCAATTATTATATTCCCTAGCTTAGGTAAATAAATAATATGACCAAATATTAGGAGCATGAGTATGAATAAATGCTTGTGAAGCGACCACGTGTGACATAATGAAACCATGGGATGACGTAATGTTACGGGCTTTTTATGCGATATTTTTATATTAGATTTTGTTCGTCGATTTTGTAAAAAAAGCAGTATACTTTGAAGAATAAATTATCTTTGTGCAGTATAAAAGTCTAAAAGGTATGGTTTAAGCTATAAAATATGATAAACGTTGTACTCAGAGATATATACGATACGAATGGCTTAATTTCATAAGGGTATCTTTGCTCTAATTTTACGATGAGTGGGATTTCTGTAAGGTTATAAGACGCAAATAAGTCATAATTAAACACAACATTAGGGCTCGGTCGTTTATTTCTAATCAGTTACATATCAATTTAGTAGAAGATGCGTCCGTAAGAGTAAGGAGCGGCATATCCGAAGGAGCCGTATTTGGCGAAAGCGTAAGGGGAGGCGTAAGCGTAGGGGTAGGGGGCGATAACTGGAGCAGCGGCGATCAGAGCAGGGTCCTTCCTCACGACCGCGTTGAAGCCCTCAGCACCAGCAGCGTAGTCAACGGTCCTGCGGGTTCCATCAGACTCCAAGAGGGAGTACTGTCCCTGGACGTTGTCTCCGACACGGCTCTCGATCTGGTTCTTGAAGTCACCAGTGTTGGGGTCGGCGACGCTGTAGGCGAAGCTGGAGAGGTCTGAGGCGCTGGCGGCGGCCACGAAGAAGAACAAGACGGCGAACTAAACGAAATAATTTATATCGTTATTAAAACCAAACTAATGCAATGTATTCTATAACATATTTTGGTTACAAAAAGATAATGAACATGTAGTTTATACGTTAAATGTAACCACACAATGTCTTTGAATAGAAGATAGTAATGTTGTACCGAAATAGCAGGGGGTGGTTATCGCAACATTAACATGAATATATAGATGCTTGGGAGGAAATTTATAAGATCTTTTTGATAGCATTTGATGAAGACATGTATGTGATTGGAGATTTTTTTTTCTCCAAATTACTTTTTAGATTATCAAATGTTTGCCACAATTAATTGGTATTTTTAAATCATGAATATCAATAAATAATGATATTTTACGACCAATTAAGAGGCAAGCAGGGTAATCTTGATATCACATCCATCAAAACTATCACTTAAACATTTTTCCAGTTATCCTTGCACTCAAATGTAAAATCAAATGAATATTTACCTTCACGAACATTTTGGTAGGATTGTTGTTGTGACTACGTCGTCTGATGATCTGATGAATGTCCTCACATGTCATCAGCTTTTATATTGTCCACACAACCAGATTTCACTCACTTATCAGGAAATGTAGGAAGAATAAAAATCAAACTGGATTTTTATATATCGTAAAACATTACGACAATGAGACCTTGAGGTGTTTTTGCGATACGGTACTTTTAATTAAAGGCCAAGTGCTGTTATATAATAACTTACCTTGAATAACATGAATTGATAATTGTTTCGAAATGGTCTGTATTAAATTATCCAAATGATCGTACATTATATTTCTATTAATAAGGAGAGATAGTTCCTATTTTTTACTACGTGGAGGTTGCTCTATGATAAACCGTCTGGGAAGTATTGTCTATTTTTATCGCTAAGCAACAGTGTGTGTAAAAGTTCTGTTACATTCTAATTAGAAGGGTATAAACCGATGTACATCCTGGGCGTGATGAGACCATCTCATATCCAGGATGTTCCCAATACAACGCCACGCATTATATTCAAAATTCTAAGTGCTTTTGTTTGTGGGTTGTGTTAGATACCATAAGACGGCTGACTAGATAAATTCATTCAAATAAAGTAATATCATCGCACTTGTTGATAAGTGGAGTAGGATCCAGATACCTATAGAATGTCGGCAAACGAGTGATGATTATTCATGACCTGTCCTCCCTAAAGGGGTAGGCAGAGGTGCAACCAGGGCATCCACTTTTCAACTTTGCGCCTTATATAGTCTATCGCTATATAAGGCAGAAATTGCAAAGTTCAAGATAATATTAACCAGAAAAACCCAAATATCGCTTTGTTCAACACGAAATTCGAACCTGGAAGCTCAAAGCAGTTAAAATAAGTAAATGCTGTGAAATAACGAGTGCTATACGTGCATGCGCTGATTAGTAACAATTCAAAGATGCTTCGAACCTCTCGATCTATGTCAAGTGTCATCGCTTCGGCGAAGTACTTTATGAAAATTTCAATTACCTTTTATAAGGGGTTGAGCTAATTTATGTTAAGGGGAAATCGATTGCGTATAAAACGTATTTGGGTTGTGAATTGAAATCACTGAATTCGATTCCAGATTAGGCAATATTGTTTTTTGGGTTTTTCTAAATTCTTTTTCGCGGGATTCGGCTAATAAAGTAGGGCACTTTATGTATGACCACATAAAAAAAGAGCTGAACTAAATTTGATGCAGTATTTACTGTGTAAGCATTGGCTTATCGGGCATAGAAAAACAGCCCTAATTAAACAAAAGATAAAGTCTATTGGCGTGTCCGTATGTCAACAGATGAAGTAGACTTTGGTGCAAGACAATCACGAACTACCGCGGCGTCCGGTTGATGCAATCTAGAATGCTTGAGTTAAACTTGCTAACTAAAACATAGGTGCAATCTTGCTTACCATTTCCTGTCGAATAGTCGGTTTGTACTATCTAATTAATGTTTAATGTGGCTTTTGTATTCAGATTTTGTTTACAAAGTATATAAGACTGAAATTAGCAAGAATTTTCCCACTTGATTCAAAGAGGTTCATTTATTCTAACGGTGAAGGAAAACATCGCGAGGAAATCTGCACACCTTAGAAGTTCTCTATAGGAATTTTGAAGGTGTGCGAAGTCTATCAATTCGCACTAGGCTAGGAGGAAGTAGAGGAGGCCCGTGCCTAGCAGTGGAACAGAATTTATATACTTTCCCACAGGTACAGGACTGATATTATTATTATTACATATTTTAGTCTAAGACTGGAGAGGATAAGACTTCTAGATAAATTCTTGTATTTCTGTTTTTAAATACATCACAAATTGTCCGGAGTCGACAGGTTTGCGTTCGTATTACAAGAGGAAAATTGTAGGAATTATTAGCGTAACATAATTATTAACTGCTTGGCAAAGATATCTTTTTTCAAAGTGACCTAACGTCAAATGATAGTTAGCAGAGTAGCGGCAAAATAGAGTCCCGACTAAATACAATCATCCCTCGCCAGTCGACATCATGATGGCCTGATTGAAACGGGATATACACAGGCTAGCCTCGGAAAGCAACACAGTTATGCTTTCTGCCATGGCAAGTTTCATGCGTTGTGTACGGTGGTCGCTGTCCAGGCGAAGTACCTACTACCAGCTATATTATTATGGATTTACCCACGATTATTTACATAAAACACAATTTAAACCTAACCAAATTAGAAACAACAGTACAATCGCAAGAAAACAATCCACAAATTGAATTTTAAACTCCACTAATTGCGGAGACAAACTCGACAAAATCTTTAAAACCGAAATTGCGATGTAAAAACTTTAAAACTTTTTATCTTGTTGCCGTCGGAAGAGATGGAAACTTAAAGAGTGATAAATTATAACTGTTATGGAAGTAATTGTGTAGAGATCGTTTGTTGGGTCAGGAGGAACCCATTCATCATATTTATGTTTTTATACAAATTACGTGACTGTTATGACTCGCAAGCCATAAACTGTAGCAAGACAAAGCTATATTTCATTTAAAGTGCTCTTCAGACGTTTATAAAAATATGAATCTGATAATACCCTGATCACAAAATTCATCAATTAGAAACAGATAGTAGTAAAAAGGCTAAGAAATCAGATGGAAATGAGAACCTCCTATATGTACAGACACAAAGTAATATTCTGATATCAAGAAGTTCTGTTGTTGAACTAAATTGACATATACATGGTTATTTTGACATAGCATTAATTAATGAAACTATATACTCGTCTTTACTTTTTTTTATACATAAAATCATACATGAATAACGTATACACTTACAAAAATCGATTTTTGTGTTCTGTTATTTTTTATTTTTTTATAGTTAAGTGAGTATATGGCGTGCATTTGAGAGTATTTCTGACTAAAAGTGTGATGCCGCTCCGAAGAATTATCTTAAGAGTAGAAGTTGTGGCGTTAGAGTGTCAAAAAAAAAATACTTTCATTCGAAACTTACACTTTTTCATTTTACATCTACGGTTCGAGTAACTTATTATAAAGTGTTATTTTGATGAAGACAAATACTTCATTAATTACACTAAATTTGATATTCTTTACACTGAAAAACAGAAATCTTTGGACGCTTCCGCTCGCTGCCAAAATTGGGAAAAGCTTTGATACTTCAACTAATTATCTTAAACGAGAGACCTAATGTTTTCTAATTCTTCTAATCTACGTCTTTTGTACATCAACACACGTTTTAACCATTTCTCCTACTTCAAAAGCATCAGCAACATTTATTTAAGCAAGAAATTCATAAACAACAAAAGTAATGTTTTTTGCAAAAGAGTCCCGAAATTCTAAAGACACGGCAAGGGAACAGGCCGGATGAATTTAGAAAGCCTGTGTCTTTGAAGTTACATTGTTTGGTACATTATATCTTTCTTTAAAAACTGCTTTTGTTAGTGCGTATTTTTGAAATGTCGGCTTCTGATTGGTAATTGGGCTCAAATGACAAAACGCCAGCATTCTATGGGACGGGTAAGGTTGCACTACTGTCCGTTCATTAGTTTTGCCTCAGCCTTAGACATGATCTTATTTTTTTTTTGGCATTCATCAGTTCCAGAAGCATTTTGTAGAGGAAACATGAATAATTTTATATAACATATGTGCCAGTCATTTTAGAAGTACATAATATGAATCTTTTTCCTCACCATTTCATCCTTTTTTTTAATTGCTTTGAATGTCGAGACGACCTTGCCGTTCGCCTGAGGGTAAGCGATACGATCGCCCATAAACAGTAGAACCATCATCCAATACCGTTAATTACAAAGTATTGTTCGGTATTCCACTGCGCTCGCCATCCGGAGACATGACATGATAAGTCTCATTATCTCCAGTAATTACACTGGCTACAATGTCATTTAAACCGGAACACAACAGTGTCTACACACTGCTGCTTGGCTGTAGAAATAGACATTGCGGTGATACCAGACGGACTCTCACTTATGAGAGACATACCACCAGTTGGTTACTTGAATATTTCCGTTATAAACAATGTTGCGAAATCCTATACCATTAACAATGAATGCTTTGGAATAGCGTCTATTGTCCCTTAACACACCAACAGTCAATTCATCAATATGTAACTCCATTTATCGAATCGATGAACTCCTTTGGGAGGACATGGCGAGCCGTACCTTATCACTCGCCAAACATATTCATTTGCATTGAAATTTAATGTTTAATGTTACTCAGGGCATGCTTTATTTGTGAGAAATTTTTCATCCAAACCCATTCAATGGTCTCTGTGTTTGCTTAAGAAACATCAAGCATCTTCTAAACCTTCATATTTATAATATTAGTAATATAGTATGATGATAAGCAATACGACCGCCCATAAACAGTAGAAACACTATCCAAAACTTTAAATTACAAAGTATTGTTTGGTATTCCACTACACTCGCCATCCTGAGACATGAAATGTTAAGTCTTATTATGTCCAGTAATTACACTGGCTACAATTTGTTCTTCAAACCGGAACACAACAATGACTACACACTAATGCTTGGCGGCAGAAATAGATATTGCGGTGGTACTGATGTCTACATTATAAATATTGAAGAACTAAGAGAGGGGTTCGTAAGAGTAATAGAAACCAAATCATAAGTTTTTATTTAATTTTTAAAGACTGTATATTTGTAAACGCTTTATAAGAATAATAAAAGCCAACAGACTTTTTTTGTCTGTTTGTTTATACATGCATCACGCATAAAATTCTGCATATTATTTAATACAGTTTTTACTGATGTATTCCTAGAAATCTAACTTAAAATATATGCTCCATTTTATCCCGGGAAAATATGAAGCGAGTCTTTTAAACGTAAAAACTTACAAAAACATTAATACATATACTAACTAAACACTAAAGTACTCCTCACTAACAATTAAACGATGAAGTATCAAAATGGATATACGATTCAGTAGCAAACACTACAAATGACATCAACGAAGTGATAATGTTTTACCTCCAGTTCTACTAACCCGTGGCCATTGACTTTCCCATTCCCTTTGTGAAATATTCACTGCTGTACGCTTTCAAAGCCAACTTCCAAATAGAATGGTCTAAAAAGCAAAATAGGGGGCGGAATTAAAGTAAAGAGCTGTTAGCTATCAAGCCGAACAAATAGCAAACGAGTTATATTTTAAAACTTATATCCCTAACCCCGAAAACTTATATTTGGAACCAATAAATTATTCCGAGCCATGGAAATCTATTTCGACTTTCTATCTCGAGTCGAATTTCCGTTTCGTTTTACAATGATCGTTGTGTTCGTTATTAAAATGTTAATCGTGCGATGGATTCAAGGGATTAATATTAAGGCGAAAGCAGAATTCTACGTCCTTTAATAGCTATACTGTTCCTCTTTCGACATCATTTAAGTAGACGCGACCAGCCTTTGGCTTGGTAATTCTTTGATTGAACCAGTCCGCCAAGCTGCTGCTTTAGATATTCAGCATTTGTTAACTATCTTCAGTTCTAATTTGAACGCATTAAGCATGGAGTTTCTAACAGTTTCTAGGCTTGGTTTGATGTCTTGTTTTTTCCAGCTTTTAATAGTAACATTATTTATTTCTGTAATATACTAAGTGTGCCAGCCTTGTTTCAATTCAATAAAGAAGACGGTCTTAATTAAATTATAAGTATAAAATTACTGTGCATTATTGCAAATATTTGACTTAAACATCCCAAGTGCTCCTCGCAGTACAATTCTAAATAAAATTACTGAATTGCTAAATTTAATTCTTAATAACGCTTACCATAGGCATGCGACTTGCTAATACTTCTTAAACAAAATAACAATAAAAGTTTTTGCCTCGAAGACGCAATGAGATATTTCAGTTAGACGTAGTGGTAACGTTGGGCCCTACTAGCAATTAAGCGATGGCTCATCAGTTGAGAACCTATAAAATTGAATTATACTTCTTTTAGTGTGTGGAACAAGTGACGGAGGAAAAATTAATTGACCAACAAAAAAAATAGTTTTTTGGTTGAAATTTATGCTATTGGCCGCAATTTATTTTCATTATTTTTGCTTTGAATGACAAGACGAGCTTGTCGTTCGCCTGATGGTAAGCGATACGACCGTCCATAAACAGTAGAAACATCATCCAACATCTTGAATTTCAAAGTATTTTTTGGTATTCCACTACGGAATTCCAATTTACAGTAACGTAGAATAATATTTTAATATATCTACTAAGGTATTTTTTTTACATTTCGTGAATAGCCAGACGTCGCCTCACATTTCATTAACCTTACATTCATCCCAAATAATAGAGACAAGTTTACCACCCGATCGAGCACGAGTTTCGATCATTTACAACATATTGCGCTATCTGGGAACCTTATCCAAACTCCAGCAGCTCAGTAGGCCAGCATGATTGCGTCGAATAGTATACGATAGCCGTTTGTTGCCATTCGATACTCTATCTAAACGTCATCGCGCTTACCATCAGGTGCAGTGCAGTCACTTTATCGTGTTTGAAAATGAATAAAAAAAAACTCATAACTTAAAAGACGTTGCCTCTACACCAATGAAGTTATTACACGTCTCTAATTGCAAAAAAATAAAATTCCTTCCAGTATAAATTACACAATGAATATCGAGCTATATGGGAAAAATTTACATCCCTTCTAATATAATATATAACAAACATTCATCGACCTACGAGTACGGGGTAATGTCACAGAAACATTTAATATTACCCCAAACTATAGGGAAAGTCGCTAGTAACTTGCGCCGACAAGTCGTAGACCACAATTATTATTGTTATGGGTTTTG
This sequence comes from Manduca sexta, assembly GCF_014839805.1. NCBI lineage: Eukaryota > Metazoa > Arthropoda > Insecta > Lepidoptera > Sphingidae > Manduca > Manduca sexta. The sequence goes on along the minus strand of NC_051137.1, from coordinate 3,205,991 downwards.
TCACGATAACGTAAACCTCTTACACTATTGCCGCGACATGTGGTTGGGGAATAAAACGGGAAAACATAAGGTGAAAGAACTTAATAGAAATTCTTGAATTTGCTCAATATACCAATTAACATATTATGTCTATTAGAAAAGTATAAAATAGAAAATTTAACACTGGCTACATTACAGTCCATGGTTCCTAAATTTGTCACCGGATGCAATGTCGTGTGTTACATTCTCTATGCAATGATGTTCCTGGCGATGTACTACATGTGCATAATTAAATTAAAGTTTGCTGATTTAATAAGGATACAGTTCTACTTTATTCAAATGTGGAATAACCAAACAATGTCAATGGTTGAATCTTTGGTTATTTTATACTATCTCGGTGGCATAGTTGTACTGCATGTGCGGTACAGCAGCGCTCTGTGGTCTTGGGTTCGAATCCCGGATCGGGAAAAGAGATATTTGGGTTTTTCTGCTGAGTATCAGCCCGGAGTCTGGAATTCGTGCCCGAATATGGCGATAGGCTCGCCCCCTATCACAACATGGGATGGAACACACTTTGCGACTTAAGGGAAAAATACTTAATGTGTATTTATGTGCTATAAATGGTATCTAATTATCTAAATAATAAGCGCCTGTTTCACAACAGAGTAATTGGTACTCCTCAAATTTATTATAATACTACCAAATACAAAAGTCCTGCTGTTAATTATCACCATCGTTAGCCACATGAAGTCCACTATTGAACTTAACCCTCTCCTAAAAAATTCCTGGCAGACCTGTGATATGTGCTATCATATTCTCCGAAATAAATAAAATCTATATTAGCGGTCTAAAACGATAAATGACAACATTTACATGAACACTGTAGAACATGCCCAAAATTAACTTCCTTCCAAGGTCTTTTTATCCTGAACAGTTTGAGGAGGCACAATTGGAGCAGAGATACATTTAACTGAGGATATTTTGCTGGTGGTTATTTATATTTTAAATCTGCATGGATAGCAATCATTGTACACAAGATGTTAAAACCCGCCGTAGTTTATTAAACAAACACATATATGTTTTAGGTATCACCGACTGCCCCTTTTGCAGGGGATGACTGTCAGATGACAAAACAGCCTCCCATGTTATCCTGGAATGCGAAAGAGTTGCTGCACAATGGGCTGAAATCCTCGGTACACCGGGGGTTACTCCGAGAAGCCTTTGAAGGAACCAGGAAGATCCTGCGCTTCTGGAAGGAGTTGGACTGGCTAGACCCATAGTCATATCACGCACAACGGCCCGACCTTCTACGGGCTAAGTGCGGAAAAAGTAGCCCCACAACATAGAATACAGAACTCACCATAGTGGCCCACGTCAGTGTGTCGCGTTCCCGGATCACCCTGTGTATATCTGGGTTCAACGGGGCATGATTATGTAAACTGTTAAAGGGTAATCATTTCTCGTCAGTCGACATTCCACTTAACATCAAGTGCATTGGGATCACTTTGCCGTGCACATACAAAATAAAAATGAACACAAAAATTGTTCAACGGCATCAGAGCATTCGCCGTATCGAACACAAATTCCAATTCCGTCTGGGATCTTGATTTGATTCTAGGAGTCCGTCAAACGTCTTTATAGATAATATCATATTTTGTACTTTAATGTAATAGACATACGTTTTAAATTGTAAATACATGCGACGCAAACTCTACAGTAATAGATTTGTCCTTAGACCTATGGAAGGCGTATTGATTAAGTATAAGTTATTCAAGATGTCATTATTGGACGGCAATCGATTTCTTTTTATTCAACATGCTATTACTCATAGCTTACATAATGATATATATGTTTACCGTATGTATGAATGTACATAGTACAATATATATCGATGATAAATTATTTTTTTACAGATTGTCTAATTCAGAATTTCCCAAACTTTTTTCTCATAGACTACCTTCAAAATTTTACTGGTTCAGTGGACCTCTTGCAGCTAAATTTCTACCATATACCCCAGAATATGCAAGTTTTTACATGTAACAGTCGCTGAGCTTTTTAAAATATGATCTGCCTCCAATATTGGTGGGTGAAGTCAAACTTTTTAGTTCTTACGATTGTGAACTCCCATTTTTTGGCCACGCCAATGTGGAACCCCATCGAGTCTCTCGTGGACCCCTGAGGGTCCACCTGGACCACTTTGAGAATCAATGGTCTCATTAAAGAGTGAGTCACCTGGTCTAAAGTTATCTTCAACAAAAATGGCGGTACACGCGATGCTCTGTACTGTAACTCGGTTTTTTGTAGACCACAGCTCTTAATCTTCATTTAAAAAGGCATCGATTGTCTCGATGGCGTAGTCGTATTACGATACAACTGGAGTGCTGAGGTTTCGGGTTCGATCCACTCGGCGGGCAAGTGATATTGGATTTTTCTATGTGATATCAGCCCGGAGTCTGGAATTTTTGCCCGATATAGCGATGGGCCCTCTCCTTATTACATCATTGTACAGAATTCGCACGCCGATAAGTAGGTGCATCATTTGCACCTCTGCTTACCCCTTCAGGTATAAAATGTGAGAGTTTGTATATTAATCATTCAACCGTAATATTATTTTAACTACACATGAAATAGAAACAAGAAAATATCTTCCAAATTTAGTCTTAGACCTTTTATCTGTACAAATTCTAAGTTAGTAAGAAAATGTAACAGAACATCTAGTAGGCCCATAAGCGCCAACCCACCTCATAATACATCCAATATGTCGTAATGGGGACTTGAGTAGTCATAAAATTCTTCCACGTCAGAGGGAAAAAAATCTAGACGCCATAAACGCCACGCAAATGAGCCGGCCTATGATTAGAACCTAAATTAAATAACCACTAACGTACCCTAATAAATTTTAATGGCCTCCGTTCTCGTAAAAATTATATGTTCATTTGCTGGATAAGCATTTGGTCCAACGTTTGACCAAACCATTAAACTCTTTCGCGCTTTATCATGAATGCTGTCGTAAAATATTAAAGACAGTAATGATCTACGCCATTTACGATCTTTATTATGTAGACTTCGGACAAATGATGTCGTAAATTGATACATGCATAGAAGGTAATAAAGTTTAATTTGTTATTACCTTGCGTGGAACAAGATGGCTTTTGTACCAAATGTAGGCGTACAAGTAAATTGCCTAACGATAATTTAGAAGAAGACAATATAATACTAGTAAAATCATCACAGCCTTGCCGATACACAGAAATAGTTGCGGCGATAACCTAGTTGGGAGTGAAAGGTACCGCCAAGTCGAATGTGCAGGTTCATATCCCAATGGCACGCACCTCTGACTTTTCTAAAGTTATGTATATATTATTCATGAATTATAGCTTGATTAATGGTGAAGGAAAACATCGTGAGAAATCCTGCATACTTGAGAAATTCACAATAATAATTTCGAAGGTATGTGCAGTCGACCAACCCCGTACTAGGCCAGCGTGGAGCACTAAAGCCTAACCCCTCTCAGTAGGATGCCCGTGCACTGCAGTGGGATGATATATAATACAGGGCTAATATTATACAGTCTCCTTGACAACACAAAACGCTAGCAAATTTCAACTCTATTTCCCATAAATACTGAACGAACCTTACTACAACAATCAATTTCACCAGCACTTAGATTTTTAATGCGATCGTAAACTTCATCTTTATGAGCAAGACAGATCGGCGTGCATCGCTCTAAGCTGACTTCACACAATGAATGCAAAATTAGCGATAACGATACTTTCAAAGTTATGGGTTTAGGGTTTACGTGCAGTCTACTCACGATTATAGTAACTTGTGGTATATGAACGGGGAAATAGGAAATAGGTAACTACAGTACTCGACAGTATTAAACATACAAATGTAGAAAATGGTACAATACTCGGCAATAAGAGGCATTGGGTTTGGTAGGTTTACCGGTTAGCTTCGGTATATTTGTCTATCGGAATTGATTTCCGTAAGATATGAACCGATTTTAATCGGAATTTAATTGCTAAAAATTATTTAATCAACAATGTATTTACTTATTGAATTAGATTTTTTTTTTATTTTTAGGAAGATTTACAGACTAACATAAATTCAAATTATATAACTTCTTATAGTTTCTACATGTTATAATTTAATGCAACTTACAATAGAATGAGCATAATTTTGATGAAAAATAATAAAAATGTAAAGATGTACATAATTTAATGAAAAAAGAAACCACAAGCTGCATTTCTACAATGCTAATATATGTTACTCCTTCATTTATAAAACTAAGCAATATTTGCCACAATACAACCGAATTATACTAAAATGTACCCTCTAAATTACTTGTCTACCGCATGCCATAATTACGATGTAAAACATCCCATCAAATTACACTAGAATGTTCCTTTTGTAAAAACAAACCGTATGATGACAACAAACCAATTTCGCCTGTAGCCCTTCTGCGTAGTTCAACTATCTTCATCTCGTTACCCCATCCAGTCTTTCTATAGCGCTGTCTCTTTCTTCATGTAGACTAGGACGACATATACGCTGTTACTGAATAAGAAATATAATATGCTTGCACTGAATCTGAAGTTTATATTAATTTACTACACACTTCAAATAAGTTGAAAGCATCTGGCAAGTTGGTCTCATTGAAAATTTATTAAAAAAGTTGTACAGTTCTTTAATTTCTTAGTGGAGATACCGTTTCTCTTCATTTATGGGTTTTTTAAGAACTTTAGAGAGTACAGTTGTGATTAATTACAATGCCCGTGTTTATAATTATTATGATGTTTTTTGGTGTTTTTTTAGTCTACTAGCTCTTGCTCGGTTTTGCTCGCTTTATTCTTTTTTGGAATAAAATTTTGGTCTAGATTTTGTTCGGTTTATTATTTTTTTCGGAATAAAATTGTTATTAAGATAAAAATAACCTGTATATACTTCAGCGCTTGGACTATATTGGATTACCACATCTGCATAACATCTAAAATTATCAAGAATATTCACCGTCGTAATTTTATTTGTAAAATTACCTCCTACGAATAAATTCACTTATATCCTTACTGAAAAGATTTCTTCATCCATTAAATTAAAAAAATATTTTCTACGAGATAATGGTAAAATCCTTGACTGGCTATTCATGCCGCTTATGAAAACACTAGCTTTATCTCGCTGCTACGCTCGCGTGAAGGAGTTTTCCAGGATAAAAGTGCCGTTAAAAAAGTATCCGATTTAATTATATTTATGGCTCACTATTTTGGTCATAGTGGTTTCCACATAAAAGGTAGATATATGCTATCGCGGATTTTTATTTGGAACTATTTAAGACAAACAATCCTACGGTACATCATCTTTGTCTAACTCCAACGGCAGCGTACGCAAAGATAGAATTTTTTTTGCGACTTACTTGATATGTATCGTTATATTATGACCAAATTACACAAAATCATTATCAATTGTAGCCTATGAGTTATTCTGATGTATAACCAATATTACTGTAAAGCTTCATCAAAATCCATTCAGTAGTATTTTCGTGTAAGAGGAACAAACATACATACAGACATACATCCATTCTCACAAACTTTCGCATTTATAATAATAGTAGGATTCATAGGATGGTGCGCGATACATTGTCATGCAATTGCTATTACTTTCTGTCTATCTTCATAGTTTCACTTCAAATCACACACGGAAGCGTAAATTTTAAACTCCATAAACACAATATCAGTAAGTGCTACCAGGAAATCATAACACGACAAAGTTGCGAACTAGAAGCTGTGTTCTGAAGCGATAACACCGTAAACAATGTACAAGAAATTTGCCATCCATTTGGAGTTAGTTGACTCGAAACTATTTAGTTGTGTTAAAGCCGTGATTCTGTTCAGTCAATCGAGAACTTATTGATGTATATTCTTGACCTATAACCAAAGACATTAAGCTATTTAGTTAGTTATAGATCGGACACCCGAGCCAAATTTTTGCACCAAAAGTTATTACAAATTGGTAATGAGTCGCCGTCTCATTTGAATTGTCCGTATGTAACAGCATCCTTAGATATTAATACAAAAATAATATATTTACAAAAAATGTGAAAGTGCAAATCATGATATGTAAAAAATATGAAGTATTTTATATTAGTGTTTTTTCATCTTCCCAATCTACGCTCTATATTATAATCTTAGTTCTTTCTGCTTACAACACAATATATAATAAATGAATTAAAAACAAAACTTATCGCTTTTTTACTATCGCCCTAATGACAATGTATTTACGGGTGTTGAAACCCTCGAAATATATTATTAGATTCTCACAATATGATATTTTAAAACGCAAGGAATACAGTTGGTCCCACTGCTATTTTCATCTTTCATACAGATATAATATCTAGAAATTTATAAGAACAAATATATCCCTTACCGACTCCTCTATCCACGACTTCAAACTACTAAATATGATTTGTCTATCCAATATCCAAAGGGCGAGAGTAATATAATTATAAAAAGATTAAAAAGAAAAACAGACGCAAGTTCCCGAGAACTTTCAAACTAAGTGGAAGTCAATAACAACTAGTTTTCTGGTTTATCCCTAGAGCATGAGATTGGCGTCGTTTGACAAATTACTTTCAAATACTTAAGAGTATTTGGGACTAACTGCGACACTATGTCGTTTTTAACCGACTTCAAAAAAGGTGAAGGATTTTTTTTATACCTCTGAAAGCCATGAGCAAGACGCTTATGATATTATTGTCACAATTGTCTATAAAGAGAAGTTATACTGGTTGAACTTTGGTTCTAGCAATTAAAAAATTTAAATCATTGTATTGCACCATAACACACCTAGCCCTACAGTTTTGTATGTTGTTTACTCATATTTCTCAGCAATAACACCGCCTATTATAGTCTTCAAAACGAAACACGGCTCGAATAATTTTACTTTGGGGCTGAAATAGACATTCTATTAAATCTACCTAAACAGAGTGTCACATACAAAATACTTGTTCTTTTTATTCTGTCCTTAACGAATTTCGACCACAGCGGCCAATCTCAAAATATAACAGCCAAGTACACAGGCGATACTACCTAGTCTTGCCATAAATATTGTAATAAAGAAAAAAGAAAATTGTTAACTGCAAATAACATTTATTACTTTTACAGTGTGTCAGTTTAATACATAAATATAAAACAATTAAAAATATAAAAAGCTTATTCGAAGTGGTCTCCATTGGCTGCAATACAGTCCTTTAAACGATGAGGCCAGTTATCAATAGAAGCACGCACTCTTTCCATGGGAAAATTCTTCACTGCCAATCGTATAGATTGTTTTAGGGACTCCAAATTATCATGGCGTTTAGAGCAAGCTGTACTCTCTAAAACTGACCACAAATCATAATCCAGCGGATTAAGATCGGGACTAGACGACGGCCAGTCTTCAGCTCTGATGAAGTCCGAAACGTTCGATTCCAACCAAGACTGCGTGGACCGAGCTTTATGACCCGGCGCCGAGTCTTGCTGGAAGGACCATACTTGGTTATTGAACATGGTGATGTTAAGGGGCTTAACTACCTTCTCAAGAATGGTATCTTGATACACTTGTGCCGATGTTTTGATACCTTTTCACAAAAATATGGCTCAGTCACTCCTTCATAGCTAACACCCCACCAAACCATCACTGAAGTCGGATAATGTCCACGTTGCACTCTGTCGACTAATTGGGAAGCTTCCTTAGAGCTTTGAGCATAAATACGGTCATTTTGTTTGTTAAAATGTTGCTCAATTGTAAAAATTTTCTCATCCGTAAACAAAATTTTTCTGTGACCTCCCTTTGCGTACCGCTTCAGTAGTTGTTTCGATTTTACCACCCTATTCTTCTTTAAATTATCAGTTAAGAAATGGCCAGTGCGTCTCTTATAGGCTGCAAGTCCTAAGTCATCTTTTAAAATACGCGACATGGTTCTAGGTGCTATCTTCATTTCCCGAGATAAAATCTTTTGCTTTCGGACAGGATTTCTTCGAATTCTTTCCCTTACTGCTTTGACCACCTTTTTCGTACGAACACTACGTGGACGGCCAGATCTTTTCTGTCACAAACAGAGGAGGTCTCATTGTACCTATTAATAGCCCGGTACACAAACATTTTACTAATACCAAGTGTATGGAGAGTTTTAAAAATTGCATTTGGCTCCATACCTACTTTGTGTAATGCTATCACAGCGATTCGGTTCTCTTTATCACCCCACACCATTTTAATATCGCAAAATATTTTACAATGTATTGGCGCCAAAATGAGAAAACACAATGAACAATCGTATAAAAATGACAGATTCGAAATTCAAATGTAATATTTTTTTATAATTAAGTGTAACAGTATTTATGGCCAGACTAAGTATAGTGGCCAAGTGTATGCGAAATACACAGGTGCACTCTCATAGTTCAGTGAGACGGCAAGCCGACATTACCGGGGAGAGATCAGGCGCAGGACCAACGGCTTTACGTGCTTTCCGAGGCACGAGAGTATCACACCGCCAATTTCCTGACTCTAAGCTACGACTGAGTAATTTTTACGATAGAAAAACCCAGTCACAATTATTTCGGCCCGACTCGGGATTTGAACCCAGGACCTCAGCGCGATAGTTGTACTCGTACCGCGTACAATCACACCTACGCCACCGAGGCAGTGATACAAAATACAAACGTTGACCAAAGACAAAAGTATCTTCAAAGTAGATATAAACATCCCGCCCTTCTAACTGCTTTATATCCATTCATCCATTTAGTGTTAATTACTCCTAAGTAAAAAGCGGCGATAGCTTAGTTGGGTGTGGAACGGACTACCAACACGAATGTCCGCAGGTTCAAATCCCAAGGGCACACACCGCTGACTTTTCTAAAAATCATGTGTGTATTCTTTGTGAGTTTATCGTTCGCTTTAACGGTAAAGGAAAACATCGTGAGGAAACCTGCACATCTGAGAAGTTCTCTATAGGATTTTCGAAGGTGTGTGAAGTCTACCAATCCGCACTAGGCCAGCGTGGTGGACTAAGGCCTAAACCCTCTCATTAGTAGAGGAGGCCCGTGCTCAGCAGTGGGCAAGTATATAATACAGGGCTGATATTATTATTATTATTATATAATTTCCCCATTACATACCGAAATACGGTATTCTATATCATAGAAATGTAATTAACTAAAGATATAGATAACTACGAATGAAACACGAAATCAAATAACATTTAAATTGCAACTTGATGAGCATAGAATAGAGTTTCATTTCGTATTCTCTTTCGTTTTAAAATCCAGAAGATATCAAAGCAGGCTATCTACAGGATAATAATGTATGAAGATATCTTTACCTACAATGTACGTAGACCGTAATAAATGTATTGATGTAGCAGGACTCAATATCTTACAATCCAGTGCACATCTCTTGACCGTAATTCTCTATAACGTGCATAGATTCCCCGTGGAAACGAAACGAGGAACTACAGTTGTTGAAGAGGTCTCGTCTTGTAACTTGTAGCAAGTTATTTCTAAAAGTATTGAACGGATTGAGTAGTTGAAGGTTGGGTATTTTGGTTTTGAGATTTTTTGTTCGAATTTGTTCTGAAATGGAATTTCATCAGGTCAGATTTGCTATCAAAAATATAATGTTGCTATGGATTACAGCTCTCGTCTCCACATTATTTTATACCCTATTTAATTACTAGATTTTTACTATTTAATTACTATAAAATATTGAAGCTTGCATCGAAATCCGTGTACTATTAGAATTCAAAACTCTACTTCTTATACTAAATTCCCGATATAAAACGCCTATATCATGTTAGTCCCGGACATGTTCTAGCCGAGAGGAAAATTTCATCCAAATCCGCCCAGTTGTTACAACGTTTACATCTCACTAACATATATTTTTTAGAGGGTTTTGCATTACAATATAAATGGGATAAGATTTATGTTTGCATATCACGAAAATTACGTATAATAGAGAATACAAACCCTAGCATACTTCATGATGCTACTCTAGAAGTGAAACTTCGATTTTCAAGTATATTCTTTGCCACGTTTATTGGTCGATAAATTCTTATTTGAAGCCGTATCTGTGATTGTATGGAATGTATATATTCTAGAAGATTGCTGGTTGTGTTACTTACTGCATATAAAAGTTTACATATGTACGTACAGCGAAATGGAGATATGGATGCAAACTACGATCCTGAATAAATTTATAGCAGAAGATATAAGTTAATGAACCTGATAGGTGATTATTTTTCATATCTGTACGGCAAGATGATAGGATATATTATACATCCGGCCGGATAACGACCACCTTACACAAGGTGTTAAAACCCGCCATAGTGAACCATGTAAGTGTGTCGCGTTCTAGGATCAAGCCTTTGTTTATCCGGCTCCAACAGGCCGGCATAATTGTGTCCATTGTCGAGGGGTAATCATCTCTCTTCAGTCGACATTCTATTGGACCCCACTCCACTTACAAACAGGTGCAGTAAGATCAAAGAAAACGTTAAAGAAAACCTTCTTGATGGTTTTATTTGTAATTAGTGATAAATTCATCACACTTTAAACCAGGCATTCACATAAAGGACTTTACTCTCTGATCTTTTGATTAATGTATATTGACATACAAAAGTTGGACACGAAATTTATTATTAGACATCAGAACTGGGTAAACTATTGCTCCACATCAATTCTCTAGTACCATCCACCTTTCATTTTGATGAATTCGTTCAATTCCATACAAATATGACGTTTATACCCATAGAAATAGGGACGTGCGCGTGGTTCCGTTTTATTTCATTAATCCCATTTTATCGGATGGCTGCTCTTTGTCCACCGACGACCGTTTATCTTTTGACATTCGGTATCAGGGAATCATAAAATTTAGACCAATCAACCTCTATTGTCGTATCTAACTTTAGGTGTTTGATTAAAATGCTGTTGATTTGATTGCTTCGATGTTAGTGGATAGAGAAAATCGCTAATAGTTTTTCGAAGTTGTTTCAAGTTACTATCTCCAAAACTTTAGATTAGACAAGAAATCTACTTGTTGCTATTATTATAATAAATGTGAAAGTTTGTATGTGCGTAGTACATGCATAAATTGAATTAATTTGGATGAAATGTGGGGCATTCAAAGTCTTGGATAAGTACATAGGCTACATATTATTAATATTATAGAAAAATACAGTAAGACCTGTATATACTCCGAGAAAAATTTAAATCACGCCTAGCCGAATTTCGAGCACGGCGGCTAATCTCAACGAAGATCAGTCAGATATGCAGGAGATATTATAGTGCACAAGTGCGTGTGCAATACTCAGGTGCACTCTCTGCTCCTTAATTCGCATAATCCAGTGAAACAGTGATCCAACATGATCAGAGAGAGACCAGGCGCAGGATCCTCAGCTTTACATGTTTTCTGAGGCACAGGGGTATCACACTGCAAAATCCCCTGACTCCAAGTTGCGTTTTAGTAAGTATTAAAAAAAAACCAGTCACAATTATTTTTGCCCCGGCCTAGGATTCGAATTTAACCCTGTGTGGTAGTCCTACTCATACTGCGTACAGATTACAATTACGCCACCAAGGTAATCGAGAAAAAAAACGCGATTAAACCAATAGAATGACAAAAGAAATAATTAAGAAAACATGATAACTTCTCAAGTGAATACTATGATACGGAGCTAAAGTAAGAGTAAAAGTAAATATACTAATTTATAATAGACAACTGAAGAAAGTTCCCGTCGTTGAAGCAATATGAATATTCATAAGAGTTCGCATTTGAGACTGCAATTTAGTAGCTGACAGAAGCAAGGTTCATTTGTTCAACTGAATGATCAAACAAGAACTTTTCTGAAGGTAAGTATTTCTATTGTTTTGAAGGGGAAAGTTTACTACCCACTGATACCGAGGCTAAACGGTTAACTATTCGAAGTTTATAGGGCCGGCGCGTGTATGCTGGAGTGCATCGCAGAGAATTTGTAATGCAATTTGTTCTTGTGTTAACGGATTTTGAATATTATTTCAATAAGGACAATGTCGATAATAGTTTCTACAGTAAAAAAAAAGTACTAACTGAAAATTTTAGTTCCAAATATGCTCATGGGGTCCTGTTCAAAATACTATACAAAAATGACTTCCATAAAACATATGTATATGTGTAATTTTTTTATGTATGTAGGTATGTATATAATACCTATACTCATATTACGTAGGTTTTATATATATAAATTATATTAGTCTTTTTTTTTGGCGATGTTTTGAACACTACCTTCCCTCGTTGTGTACACCTACCTTCTTTAGTCCTTGCACCACCTAAAGGTTGACTGGTAGAAAATACCTTCGGCATTATCCGCCTTTATTCTGCATATAAAGTGTAATAAATACAACCACAACTTAACAAATACAAAGCAAGTGTTACGGATGCCAATTTATCAATTGTTCGTTTGTTCGTCGACGATATTATGAAATACAAACAAAAACAAATAAATATTACAATTACCACATCGAGCAGACAAAAATATGTTTTATTTAAAACGTGTAAACTACAAAGTTGCATATCCCCATATCTTTTCAAGGATACTTCCACACGGCAATAAGAATAATACATTCGCGCTTCCAGATTCAATATTTACACATATTTTGAACCATACTAGGAATTTAGTCATTTGTTATTGTAGGTACAAGTTGATCAAAAAAATTCATTTTGACACGCAATTTTAGTGAAATTATGAATTATTCTTCAATTATATTATGTTAATGTTGTATACAAAGATGTTTTATAAATAATAATAAACTGCTGTAAAAGCTAATCAAAAACGTAATATCAAAAAAAAAACATGTTTTAACTTGTTCATTCCCTAGACCTTTTTTTCCAAGAACACATAATTCGATAACATATTGGCAAGACCAATCCTAATGTAGGAACCCCCTTCGTCAAACCGCAGGTAGTTGACAAAATTAATTTAAAGAGGAATATTGGATACTAAGTCTTATTTATAACTTTGTTTTAGCGTTAAGAGCTGTTTAAGAATTGCTTAAATAGCTTTCAAATACGTCACCGGTTTCCTAGTTTAAACCTAATGAAGAGCCAAGATGGCGGATTTTGACTTACAGCTGATCGAGTAAATTTGTGTTGTAACTAAGCATTTGCGAAATTTTTATAACTAAGACTGTAAGAGTCTACTGGTTATTTCGTTGCTGGATTAATATATTCACTTCTTTTGGCATAGGCTTGAACAATGCTTGAGAAAAATAAATATCAAATTATAACTTTCTTTAGTTGTGAAACAAGTTAAGAGCCGATGTTGCCAATATTGAAACTTGGCAATGATAATTTTAATACTAGATTCTGTTCGCATCTCCGTCTGCATAAGTCTTTGTCCGAAACGGAATGAATCCAATGAAATAAAAAACTATATCTTAGTACTCAATAATAGTGTACATTTTGAATTTTCCACTAGTAAAGAATTTTATCAGAATTCAGTTTATGGACTACAAATCATCTTACAGTGCCAATTGAGATCTATTTTCAGTCAATTAAAAAATGCAACAAAAAACCCGCATACATTTTTTCGCATTGCGCCATTACATAAGTGCAAATACCGTAGCAATATTATATCTTGGACAGCACGCAGTGTGTTCAGCGACGGAAACGGAAGATATAAAATGTTACCAAGAAATATTTACATTTTCCAGTAAAGAACGATATTTCTTATCTTTTTAGAAAGAATATGAATTGCAGTTTTATATTTTATAATACATTTATTGATATTTTATTTAATTTTTAAATGCCTCATAGGTTTGAATCATAATTGTTAACTGTAGGGTTATAGATAAATTCTCAGGTAAGCAAGTACGTTCCCCAGACGAATTATTTATTTATTTGAACAACCAACAAAACATACACCTTACATAGTTTTTTTAACAATTGAGTAAGTAATTGCTGCAGTGCTGTTTTAATTATATGCTGTCACAGCATAAACATATTAATGCATAACAATAAACAATTATTGCTCGTTTAGTCTTAAAAATATAACATTCAAGTCTTTTTAAAGTTGTCTACAAAATTATTTAAATTCCTTTTCTTCTAAGAAAAACATAGATATATAAATTGGGTTCTTCACGCGAGAAAATATAACAAGCAATTTAGTTTCAATTGGTAGGATATACCCCTTGTTAAGTTCTGACACTTTTGTTAACGTTGCTTTTGAACTATGGCTGTGAAATCACAAAATATAGAGATAAGGGATTTGTATGTATGCCAATTATTTTGTACAAGAGATATTGACCTATTTTGAATTTAGTAAGTTGTTTAAAATCATTGTAAAATGATACATATAAAAAGAAATGTGTGTACTTATGTACACACATAAGAAGTTATACTTCTTCTTAAAATGTAATCCTTCGCGTTATAACATGTCGTCGGTATTTCGAGACAGTGTGCGCGCATCTTCAAAATTTACTGTCATCATATTTCCCTAACACGCTAAAAGAAGTATAACTTTAAATAATAAATCGGCCATTAAAACGGATTTTAGTCCAAATTTACACAAAAAAAAATAAAAAAATCTGTAATGGGTTATTTAACAGACAAAGGATCAAAAAGTTAAAAACTGTTTTACAAGGTTCTATCGAGTTTCTCGTCTCTCACAATACAAATAACCTGAGTATTCATTAAAACCCGAAAGTCATGAATAAAAATAACTTGATCCTCGTTGAAGTTATAAACGTAGTTCTAATTTATTAAAAGAATACCTCTGCATGGTCCGTTTTAAATATTAATAGATGTAGATGGTCCTGTAGTTGGTCGTAAGTCAAGTTTAATTAAAGTTACAAATTCAGTCAGTTGGGTATTCATATCTCCTTGCCCCGAATCACGTTGTACCTGTACCACTACGTTCAACGGTGTTTGTGAAGTGCAACTGTCTTATAAATTTATTCAAGAATATATTGAAATAAAAACTAAAAACTATTTAAACGGATTTTATCGCGGTTTTTTATATTAATAGTAATTAATAGTAATATAAAAAACCGCGATAAAATCCGTTTAAATAGTTTTTAGTTTTTATTTCAATGTCTAACATTCGCGTAAACATAAGAAATCATCAAGAATATATATTTTCATTAATTTTGACTTTTTTTATTGAGTTTACAAATTTTGTTGTACACAGTGTATAGAGTATTATATATATATATATATATATTATAATATATCATCGTTCTCAAACATGCAAACAATTGTGTGATATTTTGTATAATTGTTTTAGTTACGTTATTGGTGTAATTCCGAGTCAATCATAACTATTTATAGTTTTTTTTTTCAAGACTAAAATTATTACATTTTGTTCATTGACAAAAGTAAACAACCTTCTACACTATATTAAATATCAAGAATTATAAACAATTGGGGTAACGAAGTAAGTAATAAGTGCAACATAACACTGAAAAGGAAAGACTAGACAAAAAGAAAAACAATACTATAAACTTAATAAATATAACATTTTAGGAACTTAATACTTAAGTCTAACATTATAATATTAAGTATTAATAATTGTCATATTATACTAACTGTTTTGAAACCGATGGACAATATATCTTCCAAATGACAATTCAAATCGTAAGAAGAACATATTCTAATATTAGTATTTTTCGACTAAGGTTGGTTTGATACAGAAGGAGACTGAACATCGTTCTGCAATGAAGATGGCTGGAATCACGCGGCACAAGAAAGTTTAATTGGGACTTTATTCTTCAATTCCGAACACAACAGTAACTACACACTGCTCCTTGGCGGCAAATGCGAACATTGCGGTGGTACTGACCCAGGGGAACTCTCACATATTGGAATTATCGACCAAATGTGACTTACTAAAAGTAAATAAACAAAAAACTCAATTCGTTCCATAAGTCGATTATTATTTCGTTGTATCGATAAAAATCAAAAAAGCAGAAGTAATAAAAAGCATTTATTGCAATTTAATTTACCCCACAATTTTGAACCATTAAACAAATCCAGAACTCGTCTTAAATAAATTTAATGATATAAGTAATTATGGACCTGGCAGTTGAATTGAAATTAATGGACGCGTTCAAGGAAACGAGAATCCATTGTGACGGGACAAATTAATTTTCAGTGGTGACATCCACAATTCGATAGAAAATAGTAATTTCAGAGACTCGTAATAAAATTATAGAACAATTTAAGTTAGGCAAAGGGAGTAATCTAATAGTAGAAGTAAGGTATAGGTAGGGTGACATCTACCAGTGGAGTTGTAAAACGTAAGGCTTGGCAGATAAGACGAGACGCAAGCAGGTGAATGAAGAGAAAAAAAAATATTTATGTTTCTGGCTAATGTATTTAAAAAAATATACATATGTTATACCTATTCATCATAAATTACTACAATATTATGTTGATGACCTACCCACATAATTTTTTCTCGTCCGAAATACACTTATTTGCTAAATATAATATACCCTTCCTCAATAGCTATAGACTCTAAATTTCAAACCACACCAAATTCACTTGATAAATCCAGTCCACATTCCAAATTCAAACTTATTTGCTTAAGTATAATGATAACCCTCCCTCAATAGCTATAGACTCTAAATTTCAAACCACACCAAATTCACATGATAAATCCAGTCCACATTCCAAATTCAAACTTATTTGCTTAAGTATAATGATAACCCTTCCTCAATAGCCATAGACTCTAAATTTCAAACAACGCCAGATTCACAGGATAAATCCAATCCACATTCCAAATTCAATTTTTCAAAGTACGTTTGTGTTCCAATCTAAAACAATCGCTCACTGCACCGCCTCAAAGAATTGCGGATGCGACAATTTTATCTTTTCCAAGTCCAAGATTAATTTTCAAGTAATCCAACCAATCAGTGCGGGCGTCCCAGGCTTTGAGATCGCGTAGCCCTGTGTATTTTGTGCGAACCGGGTCCATGTAGGTCAATAATTGTTTGAATTTGATTATCTTCTGTGGATATTGGAATTTCCATATCTATTATACTGCTTGAATTGTTAGGGCTTTGAAGGCCTTTTGTTTTGAGTGTGAATCTTGAGAGTAACATGTGTATTACTCAATGTATATTCAGACTCAAACATGCAAACAATTGTGTGATATTTTGTATAATTGTTTTAGTTACGTTATTGGTGTAATTCCGAGTCAATCATAACTATTTATAGTTTTTTTTTTTTATACGAGCACGTAATGGTGACCCCACTGCAACGATGGTAATGAAGTGGGGTCCAATTGAATGTCGACTGACGACAGATGATTACCCCTCGGCAGTCGACACAATTATGCCGGCCTGTTTCAACCGGATATATAAGCTGATCCTGAACGCATCACACTTACGTGTGCTACTATGACGGATTTTAACACGGACGGATATAAAATATAACCAGCAAGATATAGATATATACATATTAACATCTGTTTTAGAAAGAACAGAATTAAAATTTCCTGAAAAATAGTTAATTTATTTATTAAGGCATATGTTTTTAACATTTCTTATACAGACCGTTAATTACTTGATACGACAAATTATTATTTTGGTAGTCAAGCGCTAGATTTTTCAGGCCAAATTGTTTCTGACTTTGGTTAATAGTTACTGTCAATTTCAGTAACCGATCTCTAACAAGTAATTCGTTCTCAGACACGCCCCAGGCATGTTCTTGCGACATAGCTCTTGAAGTATTTTCTAAGTACAATGTATGTATCCTTGGATGTACTTGTAACTTTATTGCTGTACGACATTGGAATTTCTCTTTACAGCTTTACTATTAAAAAGTTTTATCGTTACAGTTATAAATTCCGTGGTAGTTTATATAGGTATATACAATTAAACTTTATGTTAAGATGAATCGATTTTTCTAGCATTAAAAACTAATTTTAATGCGTAATGTAACAAACAAAATTATATAAAATATTATTCTAGTAAATTTATTAATCTAAGTCTCATAATATTGATAATAACATTTTTGCGATAAATGGAATATTTATAGCTTAGTACAAAATTCTTCGGACTTATGGCACGTCCTTAGCTATTTTTTTTTTTATTGCTTTGAATGACGAGTCTGCTCGCCTGATGGTGAGCGATACGACCGCCCATTAACAGTAAAACCACCATCCAACACCTTGAATTATAAAGTATTGTTTGGCATTCCAATGCGCTCGCCACGCAGTCCTGAGACATGAGATATTAAGTCTTAGTATGTACAGTCCACTGGCTACAATGTCCTTCAAACCGAAACACAACAGTGACTACACACTGCTGCTTGGCAGAAATAGACATTGCGGTGGTACAGATACCTAGGCGGTCTCTCATACATAAGAGACCTACGATTAGTATAATAAGTATGTAACTATATAGCTTTACATAGACATTGTCACTAGTTGTATTGGTTCCACGACACAAACTGCCGGCAACGAATTATTGAATTTCATAAAATTAATACAAAACTACCAAGAGCTAGTTTGTATACCTAATTATTGAATTTCAATCCTATGAAATACACTCTTACAAAAGGTTTTCCTATAAAATTTGTTGGAAACTATTTAGTGGTGTAAGCTAATATATGTAAGCTGTGGTTGCCTACTTGAAGAGCACAGAATTTAGCTAATGATGTATGCGTATTTTTGTTTATTTTTTTGCTTATATTGTTACTATGCATCATCTACTAGTAATCCCAAACAATTAATAAATAAATTGCGAAACCAAACAGTTGACAATAGTGCAACACATTATCAGCACCTACAAGTCATTACTAAGGTCTAATACCAAAGTAAATATTATCAATTTTACTTACAATACACGTCGTTCCTACAAAGGCCGATGTTATTTTAGAACTAAACTAAATTTGGTCAACTATTTGCGTAGCGGCCAAAGGTCTTTCTCGATTAAACGTTAATATTTGTTTTACAATAATTTTCAAGTCTTGCTGTTTTGTCTTTAAATTTGATTACCATGAGCAATAAGGGACTTAAATTCTTTCTACCGGAGTTTCTTTCTGCCTTTCTTCTTCGGGTAGTCATCGCTTAGGTAATTAGTGAAAGGCTGTTAGGTTAGCTAGGTTAGGGCTTTTATTGTCTTTGTTGTTTCTCCCTTATTGCTTATTTAAAAATACATATATACATCATTTTATTTCTTCTTCCCTGCTAGCCCGAACTGGCTTCCTTGTTTACTAAGTATATTTTTCATTTATTTTATTTTCAATATAAATTGTCTTTGTTTATATAAGCTAATTTAATTAAGTAATAATTAAATATTCTCATGTACCTTGACTTATCATAAGTGCAACTATGTTCGCCTACGTGATGAATAAAGCATTTTATTTTATTTATAGATCATTTAGTTACTAACTTATTCGGCTATAAAACTGACTGAAACTATCTGAACCTCACTTCACTTATCATCAGATGTAGCGGGATCACTTTCTAATGTCTGTATAAGAATAGCATTTATGTTATTTGTATTATCAAGGAAAGGGCTGCCCAACTTTACTTACAAGCTGGTGTTCCACAGAGTACATTTCTTATTTCATCAAAAATTCTTATTAATCAGTGTATTTTTCATTGGATCGTATATTTGACTTTAAGGAAAGGACAAAACTAGGGTTAATCAAAAGTGTAATTCATACATAGGTAAATAATTTCCTAATAATAATCCTACTAAAAAGTTAAATACCTTGAAACTATATATTCCTTTTATAAATAATAGCGAAGTTTTCTAGAGAAAGTCGACAATCCTCGTTACTCTGTGCCATTATAAATGCATAGGTACTGTCGTCTCTCAGCATTATTTAAATATCCTGCGGGACATGTCTTGCAGGAATTTTTGTCTCGGCCACGTATTTGAAAACGTGACATTTACAAATCCTTGAAATTTTGTTTTGACCTTTTCAGTTGTCTAGTAGCGGCGATAGCCTACTTGAGGTGGAACGGTTCAAAATCCAAGGACACATAGGTCTGACTTTTCTAAAATTATGTGTGTATTCTTTGTAAATTATGGCTTGCTTTAACGGTGAAGGAAAATATCGTGAGGAAATCTGCATACCTGAGAAGTTCTCTATAGGAATTTTGAGGGTATGTGAAGTCTACCAATCCGCACTAGGCCAGCGTGGTGGACTAAGGCCTAATCCCTCTCAGTAGTAGAGGAGGCCCGTGCTCAGCAGTAGGCAAGTATATAATACAGGGCTGATATTATTATTATTATTATTAGGTAATACATAATATTATACTCAGTCATATTTCAAATACTTTTGAGTATAAGTGATATGGGCCTTTATGATGAAAAGACCTTGATGGAAGTCCATACAATGACTAAATCTATTTTTTTATTATTACGACATGACGAAGTACTTACACCACAGTAAATGTATTATTGTCCAGTTAAAAAATATCTTTACAAAAGTTAAATGAAAGGCCAACCCGCACTAGGCCAGCATGGTGAACTAAGGCCTAATCCCTCTCAGTAGTAGAGGAAGCCCGTGCTCAGCAGTGGGCAAGTATATAATACAGGGCTGATATTATTAATGAAAGGCCATGGGGCCTTCGAGGGTTGACATGCAACAATTAAACCCAAATGCGAACAGGAATAAGCCCTTATGTTCGAAAAAGACTGTTTGGTGATCTCGAATTTAAAATAAAGCTACCAACAAGAAAATATTATAATATCACCCTCAGTTTGACAAATGGCAACCTTGATCTAAAATTAATCATGCCTATCATGAGTTGGATTTTTCTAACAGATCAAACATAGTCCCAAGAATGATACTGAAAATTTATGTTTGATTCACTGTCATATTGATATTTTCTCTTTGGATTTTATACAATCGATTTAATATAATTTGCTTAATATGTTGAATACCTTAAACTTTAATTATATTTGTTTTCGTTATATTTTACTTTTTTATTTCTTTTTGATCTTACTATATTGTCCTACATAATGTGCGATATTATTGTAATATAATAATATAATGATTTCTTATTTTTACGCGAATGTTAGACATTAAAACTATATTGCTGATTACATCGCGGTTTTTGTATCATCTTCCCCATGACCACAAAGTCAGCAGTCTTGGAAATATCGGAAAAAAATATAAGATGAAAACCGCGATAATATAAACACTAATATTAATTTCCTTAACAATGCCGTGGTATGCCAAAATACTTGCGGTCGTTCGGGATCTTACCCCGGGAACAGACTGGCATTTGTTGGTATAATCCTGTGGCTTCCTAAAAACGTGCCGAACAGCCCCGACGGACATTCCTTGACGCCTAAACTATTCCACAACGATTATTCCAACCGCAAACTTAAATTAATGTAATGTATAGAATGACCAGGAAAATAAAAAACCTGTTTTACGAGCGTCGCTTTTTGTCTTAAAGTTAACATTAATAGTACAAGACATTAATTCCACTTTTACCACAACATAGCGCAGTTTTTAAATTTCCAAATGGGGCTATAAATAGAAGAGTACATCTTAAGTTTAAAATATTTTTCATAATTATATAATTGCATATTCAATGTAAATTGACTTATTTTAAAATCTTAGTCAATTAAAAAATAGTTATCATTCATTATATTTGTATTCATTTTATGATATAGTATTGCATATGCTGACCACAAAACTTTCAAATAAAAATTCCCTTTGCAAAATCCACATGAATTCCTCCCTATAAATCCATGAACGCCAATAACTTTATACGAGATAGTGGCACTTAGGACCAACACGAGCGTTTTATTTGTATTTGTCTACAACTCGACGGCTGCAGAGGACCCAAAGGCCCGTGAACACCTCAACCCTATGAATGATAATGGTTTAAATTAACCGTTTTCAGCCGAGGTATTTTGATAGTTCAAAAGGGTTAATGCTCAATCAGCTAGATTAGAATGTTGGAGAGCAAACAATGCATTATTGGTAAAGTTTTGGTTGAAGTCGCGTTGGCGAAATGCTTGGTAAATTAATCATAAAATTAGTTAGTTTGTGTTCAAAACATTTAAATACTTTTGGAACTATAAATCAAAAGACTAACCTTTGATAATGCTTTTCAGTGAGATTACAATTCGTCTTGAATTAGAATGTGCTTGATATAATTCAAAGGATTTTTTTATGAAAAAGACACAAATATGATTTGTCTTTCATATCTTTATAGTGTTCTTTGGTAATGTGGTTAATAAATTGAACATTTATTATTGATATATATTTTTTTAGTAATAAATGCACGGACTTCTTCTTCTACTTATATCTAAAAGATAATTTTAAAGAAAAGGCGCGCATTCGTTAGTTTAATACGGAGGTGAAATTTCTTAATTCCGCTGAACTAAAAAAAGTTGCAAAAATACTGAATTTATTTAACTATAACATAAGTCCAACTTTATGAAGTTGAAGTTAAATTAGTTATAAAAATTTGCAATATGTTTTTAAATTAAACTGTCCATTAATTCTGTATTGCAACCCTCCACTGCCGTATACTTTTTTCTTTCTTATATATAAACCTACCTGGTACAGAAGAATATCTCCGCATGGTGGAAGTCAGCTCAGAAGATCATCAGCAAACAGGAGCCTTAGACACAAACACTCACAACGAACACCTGTGTCCAAAACACCGAGAAATTACAAAAGTTTCAGAAATACAGGAAAGTCGGGAACTTGGGGAGAAGAATGCTAGGAAATTGGAAGCACACGGGTTAGAACATAATTTAAAATTTCATCATCTCCGAAGTACACGTGCGTCCGCACTTCGCAGAAGCCTACGAGCGGTCCGTGTCGCAAGCCGTCAGCTTCGCGTCTGAGGAGGCTTAGGCGGGCGTTGGGCGGCGCGACGCGGCCGCCCTAGGCGCGCCTGTTACCAGGGTCGCATATAGTGCGAGGAGATTACGAGCACGTGCGTCGGGGCGGATTGCGCATGCTCGGGTAAAATGGGAAAGCTACGCGCACGAGCGGGACGCGTATGGGGTAAAAATAAATGTTGGAGAGAGACGGATAGAGAACTAAATTCGGAAGCGCCAAGCAGTCTGAAAAGTTGGGCGTTTTCGTGTACACCGTACACACGTAAGTTAACTTTCAGGTGAAACACGAGGACTAAGCAAAATTAATGTAGTGCTCAAGTTTTCTATACTTACACTTCATAAGTATTGTACATTGTGGTTGGCAGCCCCTAATTCATTATCGATCGCAATACACAAGAGTTTTACTTCACTGCACTACACTATTTGAACTTATCTATGCAATCATTGGCTATAGTGTGGATAAAATATCGAGTTAACATATGCGTTTTTCACACGGGTTCATAATACGTATTTTTATTGAAAGTTTTTTGAAAATATCCACAACTTATAAATTATATTTTTATACCAGTACAAAAAATATGTATTATTATTTTATCAAATTAATTTTATAATTCGCTTTAAATAATAATGATAAAGTACATATTCACAATCTATTTAAAAACCATTGTTACCTTAACAGCCATAAAGATTTTTCGAGTTGACAATAATATTTTGTCTAAATACTAATAAATTAAACCAATGTCAGATTTATACTCTGCAAGATTCGGAAAGTGAGTTTATGTGACTTTATAACTCGATAACGGTGACAGGGCGCTTCCTCGTATTGGGCGGAAAGCTCGCAACGAAATTACGACTGTCTCCTACTAATCTCTGCTGTCCTAGTAGTTCTAACCTTATTACTGAAATTTCAAGGAAAACCGGTTAAACTGAAAACGTGCGTGAATGGAAAACTTTCAGCTACTTTTACTCTGAAGTTTGAATGGAAGTTTGTTTACAGCATTTTTTATGTATTTTTAAATATTTAAGAAACTAATATTTTATCAAAACTCTTTAAGTCAATTAAATAACTATAACATTAATATTGTTTTAGAAATATATATATACCTGTAAACATGAAAAAAATGTGAAAGCGACTGTTTTTTTCATATTGCATAAAATTCTTTACTAATCTAAAATCTAAAACCATCTGATAGTAAGAAAATAACAACAGTTATGTATATCAGTGAATCACATCAATTTTCAGGTGTTCTTAGAAGCAGCCGTCGTCAGCTCGTTTCAGTGGTTTCAGCATGACAGCTGACAGTGACGGGACGTGTTGTTACGTCACGGCCGTCACTCCCCGCGCACAAAGTACCAGGCGATCATAGCAGCAAAGAGCTAAACGGGGCACAGGTGCCAAAATAGAACAAGCTCCCGCGGGCAACAGAAATAGTACCGAACGTCTGTACGCTAACATTTTAAATTTAGAATGTGTTATTAAGAATTAAATTAAACTGCCAGTGTTACGTTATTAAATTTTAAGTTTAAAAATAAATCGTGCCAGCATTTTTATATGTATAATTTTTCGCAGTTTTTTTGGTGAATAAATTGGTAAAAGTCGGCAACGGGGTATTAGCGGACTGCCACACATATAATATTATAGCTATGAAGTTTAATTTAAAACTCATTAATAAAAATAATATATTATCTTGCTATAGGAATAATTTTAAAATAGCGCTTTATAATATTATAATATATTAATTTTGTATACTAAATACTAGTTTTATTCCTCCTACAATACATTAGTTTCGTGTTAGAAAAGTAATATTGCTAACATGTTTAGAGTAGGCGTCAAAAATAAAATATACTACTGTATTTAAACCGTTAAAAGAGAATGCTGTAAGAAAATTCAGATTTATAACTGAGATTCGGGAATAATTTGCCTGAAAAGAAATAGACAAAATTCATACGTTACTAACACATCCACAAATAAACACACAAAACGCACATGACGCATATATCCCCGAAGGGGTACGCAGAGGCATAACTAGGGCACCCACTTTTCGCCCAGTGTGTTCCGTCCCATGATGTGATAGGGGGTGAGACTATCATCGTATCAAGCACAAATTCCAGACTCCGAGCTGATAATGAGCAGAAAAACTCAAATAGGTATCACCAGGGCACCCACTTTGCGCTCAGTGTGTTCCGTCCCATGATGTGAAAGGGGGCAAGCCTATCATCATGTCAGGCACAAATTGCAGACTCCGAGCTGATAATGAGCAGAAAAACTCAAATATCACTTTGCCCGACGCGGATTTCGAACCCAGGACTTCGAACGTTGCCGTACCGCGCACGCAGAACAGTCAGTCTAAAAGTCTACATCCACAAATAACATCAAGTTATTTGATATAAGCTTATGGCTACGGCATAGTTCGAGAAAAAAAGTAGCATATAGCACTCGAAAATAATGCAGCTTCCTATAAGTGAAATAATTTTCTAAATCGGTCCAGTTGAAAGTCTTCTCGGTTGTTCGCAGGCCTGATTCTCTGCGTGTACACTTTGCTATGGAGGACTGTGTCGCCATTTTATAAGTGTAGATTCAATCAATCAGCTTGTCTCTGTCCACTGTTGAATGTAGGCCTCCCCAAAACGATAACCATCCCGGTCCTGAGCAACCCGCATCCATACTCTACCCACTGCCTTTTTCAAGTCGTCGGTCCATCGAGTAGTAGGGCGTCCCACACTACGTCTACCTAATCGCGGTCTCCAATCTCTTAGTGTAGATTATTAAAGCAATTTATATAGCTGCTCAATGTCACACAAATTCTCATACACATCAGCCCCTTACATCTATAAGTGTGAATTTTTATTTGAATATTATGAAACTTATTACCGACCGCCATTTTTTCTTATTCGATGTCATTGTCCCAATGTATGGAAATTCTTATCTTCTGATGCGTCTAAATTGCGGTATTGTGTCCATTTTTGTTTATGTGGGTCTGTGGGTCGAAATGTACGATTTATCCACACTTTTGTTATAAACAGTAATTTCAAGTCTAAGAAAATACAAGCTGAAGGTTAAGGTTTGCGCCGGGTGTTGAGAGCTCGTCTAGGTAAGGATTAATGCTCTGTCTATTTCTGCTGCCGAGCAGTAGTAGATACTGTATATTCTAATTCGAAGGACATTATAGCCAGTGTAGTACACAATCGGTATTATTGGACTTAGGTTTAATATCTGTTGATTGCTTGAGAAAGCATAAGTTAAGGTACAATGGAAAATATATTTTTATCTTCAAGAAATATAAATAATAAATAAAAATAGAACTTAGTTCATAGCATAACTATAAATAAATGTATAATTTCCCAAGAGTATCAGATTTTCATCTCGGGTCGCGAAAGCTGAAAAATAAAAAATATAGTTTCAAAGGCCAGGCCATCTTTCCTATCTCGTAATATTACAATACAGCAAGATCTTTGATGCAAGCTTTCTTTCGTTCGAGCTTCGGAGTTATAAGCTGAAAAAAGAAAACTCAAAAGGTTCGATTTTTCTTTAATAGAAACTATAAACCTACAAGTTTTAAGACTAGGAATTTTAAAAATAAGAATGCAGGAGTTTTTTTTTTTTTTATAATTAAGTATAGAAGAATATGAGCAGGCAGCTTATACATAGATAAAGAGTATGTCTATAGGCAATAGCGACAATAACATAATTAGAAGTAGAACTCCCGAGACGAATTTCCGGAGGTGCAAAGCCAAGAACAGGCGCCTCTGACTCTTCTAGTTAAGTGTGTATCCTTTACAAATTATCGTTTGATTTAACGGTGAAGGAAAACATCGTGAGGAAACCTGCATACATGAGAAGTTCTCTATAGGGGAGGGTGTGTGAAGTCTACCAATCCGCACTAGGCCAGCGTGGTGGACTAAGGCCTAATCCCTCTCAGTAGTAGAGGAGGCTCGTGCCCAGCAGTGGGATAGTATATAATACAGGGCTGATATTATTATTATTATTATACATGTATGTATGAAGGGCCATGCTATAATTATTTCTCCACCATTATTAAGTGATAACTACCTAGTACGATTCATAATATGGGACGTTTTCTATTTGATATTCCTATGGTGAGATTTTGGGAGGTCTAAACATAATATGGTCTTTCTAATTTATATTACAAAGAATCACAGATCCTTTTAAGTTGAGTTTTATAGAAGATGACATAATAACAAAAGGCTACTTACCTACTTACTGACGTACAAAAGAAATTGCATTTATATCGGCTGAGCTGTTTTTAGCTTTTACACAACACAAACAAACAAGCCACCATATTTCATAGTTGAATAATTAACAACAACGGAAATCAACTGCAATAATAATTTTATGCATTTTTATAATTATAGAGTTGACTTTTTAATTAACACAAAAGTTCCGGATCTTTTATAAATGCAGTTATTATATCATTATTATTAATTGCATAAGATTGAAAATATGCAATTTGTTTTATATTAAAAGAGTATGATGTATCCAGTAGATTGCTTGCTTTATTGGCGAGAACAGAGAACAGCAACCTTGTACATATACAATGTATGTATGACTTTTATGACTGCTCTGGTGGCGTAGTTGTGATTGTACAAGATACGAGTACGACTAATGTGCTGGATTCCGAGGTTCAAATACCGAGTCGGGCAAAAAAATTGTGACTAGGTTTTTCCGTTTAAAAATTACTCAGTAACAGCTTGGAGTCAGGAGATTGGCGGTGTGGTACCCCCGTGCTGCGGAAAGAACGTAAATCTGTTGATGCTGCCTAATCACTCTCCGGTCATGTCAGATTGCTGTCTCACTGGACTATGAGAGTGAAGATCAGAGATTGCACTTCAGAGACACACTTATGTACTATAATATCCCTTGCATACTTGGATAATTTCCGTAGAGATTGGCCACCATGACCGAAATCCCATTAGGAAAGAATCATACATTGTATGGAAATAAAAGAACACAAAGTGGTGGTAACCATCTAGACAAATTCTTGTATGAATCTTCGTCATAATGGCCCACGTAAGTGTGTCACGATCCGGGATCATTATATATACGATTCTAACAGACCGGCAATTATGTCTACTTCTTCAGCCTTTAGAAATCCTCGATGAACATAAGCCTCCTCCATAAATTCCAGATCAATTTAGAAGCGCCCTGCATCCAGCAGGTTTCTGTGACCGGTGTCTGCTGGCGAGTAATAACTGTCTCTCGATAGTTAGACCCCACTACACTACCATCAGGTACAGTGGGGTCACTTTACCCGTATAAAAATTGTAAGCACACTATAACATACCAAAATTATATAAACATATGTCCAGAAAAATTCTAATATAATTTCCTCTGATCTAGTATGAGCCCTCGCCAAGTAGACAAAGTGACCAAAGGATATATCTTATATGCCAGTGGCGAAGGATGACATTTCTGAAAAGGTAACCCGAATAAAAAAAAATAAGCCTTAGTTAACATATCGCGACCAATTTAAGAGGAAACAAAAACTTAGACAATCGTAAATAAACCTAAAAGAGAAGCCGGTAAGAATTGGGTTGAATGGACGCTTCGACACTGTTATATACTCTAGCAATAGCTACCGCCGTCAAGATATCCTCGCTGTACTATGCAGTGTTGACGGCCGGCCCGCCTTTCTCTCCAGGAAGTGGGAGCAAGGTTGCCGCGTCACAAAATGTCGTTCACACGTGACATTATGGCGTCAATGTAGATTACTACGTGTACCCTGCGGGTTTGTCCAATTAAGCCATTTAATCAATATTATACACACTCACGCCTTTTACCTCTAAGGGGTTGGCAGAGGCGTCAATGGTGCTCCCACTGCCGTGTGTTTCTCGTCCCGAGATGTGATTGGAGGCGAGCCTATCCCCATATCGGGCACAAATTCTATAGGTAGACCCCGCACTGATGATAAGTAAAAAAAACAAATGTCAGTCAAATTACTGAAATTAATATTAATTATGCAGTAAACAAGAACCAACTAAGTTTTATTTAATTTGGAAACTAGAAATAGAATGATACGTACTCTAATAGCTTTATCCTAATAAAATTCTAAAGGACAATGCCCAAAACCAGGCTATCTTTGCGTCAGTCATGCGTCTTAATCAAATAACCATGTAAAATCATAATTTTAATTATTACTTCATTTGTATTTATTTCAGTCTTAAGCAAATAGGGGTTTTAAAGATATGAAAATAAAGTTGTTTAATTGTTGCACATCAAACACCGGATAAATTGCTGCCAATATGGCGAATTGATACCAATATATAACAAATTCCTCTTTTAAATGGAATAAAAGTTAATATGCACAATAAATGTGCTTGTACTTGAATCTATAATATATGGATTAAATATATTATTAATTAAACAAAAACATTGTTATAAAAAAATATATTTTACTTAATAATTATGACCAAACTCCAAATAGCTGGTAAAAAAGATAAAATATTAATCCTTCTAAAAACAAACAAATGGCGACTTTTACTTGCATTGAAAGAAATACTAAAGTCAGCTTAAGCATGTCTGGACTTTATTTTTAATTAAATGAATATATGGGTACTGATTTTTATTACACTGGCAACTGAAATGAATGACAATTTGACACTTTAGATTTGTCTGAATGAAAACATTTCATTATTAAAATATTTTACTCAAGATCAGAGTGTTATTCATGTGTATTTTAAAGTTGAGTCGAGAAATTCACTGTTAAGAAACAAGGTGTATAGTGTGTTCCGAACTTTGAGACGGAAGCTTTTTAGGTAGCAACACAAAGTCGTCTAGAGCCTAGACCCAGGACAGTTAATCGATACGACATATCCCGGCGGTGTATTAACTGCACCATTGCGGTGCCACAGCAACGATAAGTATATTTCTTAGACAAGCTATCCACTTTGTAAGTTATGTAGATTATTATTAACCTACCCACAATGTGGGAAAAATCTTGCAAAAACTAAAGAAAACAGTTTAACAATAATAATAATCTGAACATGTTTACTCAACTTCTACATTATATTTTAGGTTTCAAGGCTGGAATGAGTTTGTGCTGCCTGCTGGAGATCAGTTAATAGAGAGGTTCACAGACAACAACGATATGACATGACCCGACCAGCACTGCAAGAAGTCATTCACTCACTTCAGCAGTATTATAAGCGTGTTGTGGCTACATCAAGTTCTTGTTTGTTTTCTGGGAAGCCAAGAAAATATACCTCTATCAAAAATAAACATCTATATAAAAATATACATCGGATTTCGTATTTCTTGTTTTATTTTTTTTTCCTGTGATAAGTAACTATTAGCCTAATCAGGCTGTGAAGTTAGTTGCTGGGTTCCTGTTCGATTTCCAGGCCAAGCAACATTTTATCTCGATGTTTCTAACATGACTTGCCTGGGATCGGAATCCTCCAAAGAGGGTTGGCGTCAGGGATGCGGCCGGCCATAAAAACTAAGCTGAATCTATTCTACAATATGTGTTGACGCCATATTGAAATGAGATAATGATAGGTGAATATAAAGATTAAGTTAGTCCATGTAATAGAATAATTCATAAGTCAGAAAAATATGTACTTACACAAAGGGTCGGATAGTATATGCTTAATGGAAAAACTAATATTCCGCCATACTATCTTAGAAGTTTTATTGGAGCTGCGTCTCATCAGATATGTTAATACCTATCAGTTTCTTATAAGGCCGATTAAAGCTAAGTGAAAAGAATGTCCAATAATTGTTTATAGCAATATCAAGTAGGTACTGCAATACTGAACTTAATTAGGCACGTAGGTACTTTCTACCGTACATTATTGCAGTCCATACTTAACCTCAAAATAACCGAGTTATAAAAATTCAGATTACTCCGAACTCCCATCGAATATCCAATTGTTTTCAATTTATATAAGATTTAAGATATATTCCCTATAGTTTAGTGAAGGTTTTGTACAGACGCAAGCGTAGCCTAACTTTCATACAAAAATGGGCATTCTCCTTTAGAATAGCTATTTTCATGTCTGTTAAAGAAGGTATAATTTAGCTTGATCAGTCTCTAGTACAATTTTAGAGTTATACTGTTGTTGAATAGGAATCCCGTGAACTTACCAGTAAGAAAGCTTCATAATAGTTTGATGATACAACGATAGATGGCGTTAGGTGTCTTCTACTTGTATACGTATGGAATATGTAGTATGCATGAGTCTATTTTAAATTGCTTTAAATGCTTTAACACATACATATTTACGCTATGTAACCCTGAAAGAGTAGGCAGAGGCGCAAATTGTAGGGGGTGAGCCTATCGCCTTATTAGCCATAAATTCTAGACTCCAGGCTGATACTAAGGAGAAAAACCCAGTATATATTAACCGGGGTATTGAACCCGAGATCTCAACACTGCAGTCGTACCGTAATACGACAAGGCCACAGAGACAAACTGTTTTTATTAAAAATATTACATTTATTATAAAATACTTTATTGTTTAACAAAATATAACCAGAAAAATATTACTTTCAATGTCCTTTAAACTAAAACACAAGAGCATTAAGAATGCTAGGGACATGCAAAACGATCTTACTTATTTCGCGTAGAACTTCTAGCTACAATACTCTGTCTCCAGTCGTTCCCTCATTATTGAAGATCATGACTCTCAATGAGCTTCATCATGATATCTCTCCAACAGCTTCAGTCTTCTGCCTGATGAAGTACTGCACAAATGGAGACATTTAACGCATTGGAAACCTGCTCTATCCATCTTTTGGTGTTCAGTCTTCGAGGTTTCTTCCCTTCCAACTTTCCGATCATGAGCAGCTTTTCCAGGTTGTCTTGTTTGGCAATATGTCCAAAGTACTTTAAGGTTCGGTGATAACATGTCGCCGAAAGCCTTTGTCTCTGTTCGAAAGCCAGTTGTTTCAGAATGGACATGTTAGTTCGATGTGCAGTCCATTGTATTCTTAACATTTTGCACCACATTTCAAACATATCTATCTATATCTGCTGCTCTAACAGTCTATGATTCCCACCCGTATAAAAAAGCGGGAAAACCAATGTGTTATAAAATACATCTTCACTAAACCCCGCCCTACTCGACATATTATTTAAAATAGACGAAGTGATCATGTCTCTAAATAACTTATGATCAGATATGGTCCAATAAACATTTATAATACTAATATTTCAAGTGTAATTTATCAAACCACTCTTATTAACAAAAACTAACGATGTACTGGCGCAAAAGTGAACCCATTAAATTTAATTATTCTAAATGCCACTTGACTTATTTAAGACGGAAATAATGATAAAGTAAAAATATATCTTATCGAGTCATTACAGGTTCTTTGGTAGGGGTTTGAAGTCAGGACTTCATTTGTTTATATTAGGTCCTTACATACGAAATTAGTGTTTTATATGGGAAGAATACAAATTTTTTTTTTTGTAAAATAGAATTAATTAGTCAAATGTTGCATACATTGTTATCTAAGCACTTTTGCCATCACACAGGGAATTCATTGATCCCTTTACTAAAAAAACCATGATGTCGAGAATCAATCTACATACGTGAAGTAAAAACGTTGTACGACTCTTCAAAACGAGTTTCTTCTTCTAGTCGAACGGAGAAGTATGAAATTTGGCACATAAAAATTATGTTTAATTTATTTATATTGCTATACAATATGCATAACAAATACATTATATTAATAAAAAAATATAACACACGCTGCCACGCGTTCTCGTTTTACGGTTAATGTCTGTAGTCAAACTGAAAAGAGATTAATATTTTTCTTCGTAATCGTTTATGATAAGATACAGATTGGCACACAGATTTAAAATGATGAATAACATTAAGCTAAGTCTAGACATATTGAGAAAAA
Organism: Manduca sexta; assembly: GCF_014839805.1. Classification (NCBI taxonomy): domain Eukaryota; kingdom Metazoa; phylum Arthropoda; class Insecta; order Lepidoptera; family Sphingidae; genus Manduca; species Manduca sexta. Next base: position 3,173,309 of record NC_051137.1, on the reverse strand, counting down.
ACTCGGCAAGCGACTGAATTAGCCTTTTTTATATTATTCACAACAGACTGGTTGTATACACCAGCTTCGAAGTTCAAAGCAAAGTATTTCCAACATACAGAGTCATTTTGATATTGCTTAAATGAAAGCACATACTCGTCTTTACCTTTGCTAACATTGGGCCAAAAATAATCCATGATTGACTAGTAATTTCACCAAAAATCCTAGTGTTAAACTCTGAATAAACATTTTTCTTTACCAATTATTTGGCTTTTGTATTTTATCGCCCTAATATTCGACGCTTAGCATTTACTCAAATCTCGTGAAACAGACCCTAAGAATATAAAAGAAACACTCATAACCACAACATAATAGCAACCACTCAACATTAATCCATATTTTTTACCCACTTCAGTTTAAATTAGCCTGACCTTTACGCAACTGCGGACGTAAATCTTATTGTTTGAACTTATTCTGCAAACTTGTCTGCATGGCCTTGGGTTTCATTAGGTCATGGCAGGTTGCTGCCAGTCGGTTACTTTTACATCCAGTTGGTGAGGTTTGTATGATTCCAATCAAGGACTAAGGTGACATATGAGTTATCCACTTGTAAAACTTGAGTCGTAGTTTTCTTACACGGCCGTGGCAAATTGAGCTTTCTACTACTAATGATTTATAAAATCCAGAGAGTAAGTTGACTGAGGATCATTATCTCTTCTCAGTCGCATTATGAAAAATTAGCTCGATCTCCGACAAATATATTATAAAGGAAAACATCATGAGGAAACCTGCATACCTTAAAAGTTCTCTATAGGAATTACGAGGGTGTGTGAAGTCTACCAATCCGCACTAGGCCAGCGTGGTGGAAGGCCTAATCCCTCTCAGAAGTAGAGGAGGCACGTGCCCAACAGTGGGACATTATATAATACAGGGTTGATATTATTATTATTATTATTCAATGTTACTTGAAACATTTTTTAGGATTTTAAACCTTATTCCAAGCATTATCGGACATATAAGCTATAGCCTAGATAAAGCCTACAGATTTACGGTCTACAATGCTCCCGGGTGCCCTCTCTCTAACAATTTATATAAGGGTTCTAACAATGACGGATACCCTCGCAGACTCGCTAAGGGAAATTTTATCCCGTACCCTTTTCAAGAGACTTAGGATAAATATCAAATTACTAATGTAACTTAGAAACATTTGTACGAAAACTCGACGTAATTTCTTTGGATTTAAAACGATTACCCTTTTAGTTCTTTCAAGTTACTTTGAAGACACTTATATTCGTATAAATAAATGAAATTCACCTTTGAGTAGTTTCTCAAATAGGTATTTTTTGTATTGAATTATTTAATAAACCAAGCTTAAGCTATCATTAATTTAAGAGCTCTCTCAACTGAGACGCAACTGCTAAACAAAACTTAGGTGTCAAAATCATATAATATGACTTAAGACTTAATTTGAGATGTTGTTGTTATCTATTTACTATATAGCGTGGACTTTAAGATGCTACCTGTAATTTATCAGCATCTCAGTTGATCACTTAAGAGCGAAATTGAGGTATATATATTAATATGACCCTTTACTGTTTACCCTTTATAATCATTGCTTTCCTAGTAAAATACGAAAAATCGATTAGAAGCCTGTAAATCTAAAAACATCGTCAAAATACCACAAAAATCAACACAATAATAAAATATCTCGAATGTGAATAAGATCGAGAGATCATCTTTTTTAATGACACAAAACGTGACATCCGATTTCATTACCAAAATATCATCAAGCCAAGGCTACGCTATAGTTTTATTAACTTTGATAGCCTATAAACAAAGACAAGACACGACCTTGCCGCACGACTCTCTCATTTAAGTACAGTTGGCATCAAAAGTATATAACTAGGAGTATTTTATATTTTGTCAATTTCTTGTTTGTAATTTTAAATATGATTTATAATGAGTTGATAACGGTGAAATTAACTTTTAGGGCTTTCCCTTTTTTTTTCATGCTATTAGATCGACTTTTGCCTATCTTTAATAAGCTAAATTTTTTAGCAACTTCAAAAAAAAGGTAGCAAACAAAAATTAGTTTTCTGACGACTACCACAGATTAAAAATGTTGGAATAGGTCATTATTTTATTAAGAGTGCGATATATTTTATTGTTTAAAATTATTTTATGTATTTGTACTGATAAATACTTATGTCCGATTTTGATGATAAGTCAATTATGTTAAGTACGCACTTCTGCTCATACTTTTACAATTCAAACACACACGTAAACTCAACATCCGTATAAATGATTTAATATCAGCATAAACTAAATCATTTGAAGCATTTATCTGCCTCTCGTAGCCGCGTCTGGCCAGCCGGTTGTTATCCGCATTCCAGTCAAAAACGCTGACTCACGCGCAACCTCACAATGTCGTTGCATTTGATCTTGTCACTCAGTCGTGCGCACACTCGCGCTCACGTGGTTCATGTAGTAAAAACGCCATAGTAAATCAACTTTGCCACCGATCATTACCAATTTATGCTTCAATAAGCCGATCACACAATACCTGATCACCGACATCATTTATAGGCTTAACATAGCCTTGACTGTCAACTGATAAATAGCTGCCGGCAGCCCTTTGAGAGCGACTTTAATAGCCATGGTATAAAGTTCAGTTTTATTCAGCAATTTTTGACAGCCCGGATAATTGGTGTGTCGAGGAAAAGCCTGGATATATCAAAATGACAGACAAATCGCAGCAGACATCTCAATTTCACTTATTTGTATGGATTAACTCGTCAAATTTTATTTGGATTAGATTACATTCCCTCGACGAAAACCTAAGTTACTTAACTCAAGTGCTCTACTTTCGATAAAAGCCTTGTCTCATTAAAGGATTACCTATCCTTAGACTAAATTGGAAAAAGGTCAATGTATTAGACACTTTATATATCAAGAAGCAAATCTAGATCTTCCAATGTAAATAACATTGGAATAAAATCATTTATTAATTTTGTAAATATTACTTCAATTATTACCATACAAAAAGTCTAACAAAGAATCATCACTCAAGTGATTTATCACACGAAGTGTACTTCGGTCTCAATAAATGCTCATAACATTATAATAGACCTCCTTATAAGTATAACTTATACTTGATATTTTGTTAGGTCTCATCTCATCAGTTTTGCGTACGCTGTATGCGATACGCTATATCGTACATCCATCTCTGAGAATAATCAAATTATTTATTTGTCATATATAAATGCATATCGGCGGATTTAATGCTAAAGGCAATCTCCCTCAGTCAACGTTAGGGTGGTACAGAGATAAATAAGATAAACTGATATTTAAAGATACAAAGAAACTTACACAACAGGAAAAAGGGTTCTGAATTAAAGATACCTACGTATATTACACACAAAAATAAAAGAAGTAATTAAATAAATATATGTACATAACTCTTTGAGTTTACAATATATTTATATGACTTTTGCTTCACCAACAAAAGCTACATTACTCTCCTTTCTCGTTACGTATTTATCAAAACAATAACAAACAATAAAATTACTTGCAGCTACAACTTTTGTTCGCACCTATACTACTAAAAAAATTCAACTACAATGAAGATGTTACGTTCATTCACTCATGCGCGTGAGTCAACGACCGATGATGATACCGTTCAGTATGATAATTCCGCACGAATAAATTATACCACGAGACGTTTCTTACGTAATTCCTATGTTATTGTGGAAACAAATAGTATACTTTGAATAATTTGTTTGTGCTAGCGGTTACTTTTACCGTTTATGTTATTGTTGCATTGATACGTAGGTAAAGCTTTGTAAGTTGCTTTCTAGTGTGAATTCTTCTTCGTAGTCGAGCATTTTTGACAAAATGGCTGTCGCGATGGTGATTTTTTTTATTGCTTTGAATGATGAGACGAGCTTGCTGTTCGCCTGATGTTAAGTGATAATACCGCTCATAAACAGTAGTTACAACAGCCAACACCTTGAATTACAAAGTATTGTTTGGTATTCCACTGCACTCGCTATTCTGAGTCATGAGATCTTAAGTCTTATTTTGACCAATAGTTACACTGGCTACAATGTCCTTCAAACTGGAACACAACAGTGTCTACGCACTGCTGCATGGCGGCAGAAGTAGACATTGCGGTGTTCTACCCAGACGGACTCTCACATAATATGAGAGACCTACCAACAGTAGATGTGAACATGGAAAGTTGACATTGTCAGTCTTCTCGGTGATGTTCGCTAGTCAGCTATTGTTTCTCCATTTTTGTCAGTTAGAAGCATTGCGTGTATGCTATGTCATGAAGGACTGTGTCGCCGATTTGATCAAATCAGTCCAGCGAATGAGGCATTGCCTCAATTCCTTTTACTTCTATCTGTCCTGTAGTGTGAACTAGTCACACAGTATCCTTTAGATGACATTCCAATGATGCGTGCTAGTGGTAGGATATACTTTATATCCGCCTGGATAGCGACCACCATACACAAGGTGTTAAATCCCGCCATAGTGGCCCACGTAAGTGTGTCTCTGAAACAACTTTTTTGCGTAGATCGGACCACCAACAGCTAAAAATTTAAAAGTTGTATAATTGTAAAATGTAGCTAGATATTGTAACTTTGACTTTGCGCATGAACATCACCTCAGTCCAGAGAAGACAAAAAAGTCTTCAAAACGAAAATTATAATATTTAAACCGCGATAAAATCCGAAAAATAGTTTAATTTTAATGTCTAACATTCGCGTACACATAAGAAATCTTTGCTTAAAGAATAGTAGGTAATATTATCACAGATTGTATCGCGTGAAGTAACAGAATACTAGTCTGTATACAAAGTGAAGGTCACTCAAATGACTTTTTTGCACAATTATGATCAATAACAACTGCGGATTTTATTACTACATCAGACAATACAAGCATTAAATAATTATACCTATTTTGCTCGCGTACATATTTCATTGCGTAATTATCGTTTTCTTTAATTTTATACTCAGAAAATCAATGAAGGACTTATTAAAATCGATCTTAATATATCATAGCCAATATTTGTATAAATATAAAGAGATAAAAAATTAAAAAGCATGTTTTGTCTTTTGGTTTCGTAAAAAGAATTATTATATAAATTGAAGCAAAACCTTTAACTACAAAAACCGCAGACATGTATTATTTTATTTATATAAAAATCGTTATACATAATTTTTTAATCATTCGGTAAAATAAAAGCTATAATTACTCAAATGACAAATACAACCGGTGTGAATGACATTTGATATAAAACAACGATAAAAACTATGACATTGGATTAAAAATGTTCAAATCGAGTAAATCAAGGTAAAACTTAATTGTAATCTGGTTCCTGAGGAACGAGATTCATTCCAATTACCTGTCAATCGTCTAATCTCATTGTCCGATTTAAATTCTGATTGGAATTGTGGTGTGCAATTTTGTACTTCAGCTTGGAGATTCATTTTAAAAATGGACGATTGCATACTCTTCAATTAAAGTAATGCTAGATTTAAGTCGCCATGTTACTATCCTTGTAGCCTACGACGCATCATCAGCTAAGAGAACTCGGAATGTGACGCAAAATAGAAATATCTGAATAAACTGCACGTTATATTTTAACATAATAATCATTCAAAACTCTACGCAAGTTCAATCAGTTATTCGTAAATAAAACTAAAACTATCAGAAACGAATATATACGGCTTTCCATTTGCGAACGATTAACTACCTTTTTTAACTTTGACAGCATAAAAATTACGATAGCTACAATGTAATTTCATGTTGAGATTTCGGCGTGCCCTCGAGTGCAGTTCATTGCCACGGTCGGTCATTATGCCTCGGATGTGCATCATCGTTAAGTATTGCGTAAAAAGTAACGTGAACATTTTGGGCACACTGCGTACACGACACGGAACGCTGCTTTATTTTTGTGGTATATTACATACATACATAGTATCACGCCTCTATCTCATAGAGGTAGACAGACTATCACATCATGACACGGGATATGTATTTCGAAAAATGGGTGCATCAGATGCCTCTGCCTACCCTTTCGCGGATTAAGGTGTGAGTGTGTGTATGATAAGAATTATAATATAAAAAATATATTATATGATTTTGTGGACAAATAGCTACATTATGAAGGATTAACAAACTTAGAAACTTGATCATATGTTTTATATCAAATCATTACTATTATATTCACGTAATTACTTTTCAAATAGACATAAATTTGCTTATTATACAAGCTTTTTATTTTACTTACAACGCATATTTATATATATTATAGCTATTGCATTGCATCTAATAATAGATCTATAATATGTTTCAAAATAGCGGCTATAGCCTAGTTGGTTGTGGAACGGTCTGCCGAGACGAATGTCCGCAGGTTCAAATTCCAAGGGCACACACCTCTGATTTTTCTAAAAAATTATGTGTGTATTCTTTGTGAATTATCGCTTGCTTTAACGGTGAAGGAAAACATCGTGAGGAAACCTGCATACCTGAGAAGTCCTCTATAGGAATTTCGAGGGTGTGTGAAGTCTACCAACCCGCACTAAGCCAGCGTGGTGGACTAAGGCCTAATCCCTCTCAGTAGTAGAGGAGGCCCGTGCTCAGCAGTGGGCAAGTATATTATAATACAGGGCTGATATATATTATTATTATATGTTTCAAAATATAGTATCAGACAATTAAAAACATCGCGCTGTTGCATGCCGTGGCGTGTATAAAATCTACAATGTTTATATTTAAACGAATATTGTACCTTCATGCGTAATATTTAAATAACAAGTAATTACAACGAAACGGTTTTATTTGAGGTCCAGTTATTTTTAACTACGTGTTAGAAAGTAATGGGCGTCTGACGTTGACTCGTAAAAATATAAGCCTGTCAATGCAAAACAAGTTTTTAATTTTATTGTTTGGTTTTATTTTGAGATTATTTTTATGCTGGGGCCTGCTTTTCTTGATCAGGTGATTAACGTGTAGGTCATTTGATGTGTTTTTGTTTTTATAGAATAAGGGACCTCCGGAGGTATTTATTATACCTTTTTTTTTTATTGTTACAATAAAGAATGTTTTGAACTCTTTTACCATGAACATATTCACCTTTGGCTCATAAAGTTTATATTACGTTGCACAATATTGCCTAGTTGTTAACCATAAATTCCAATAAAAATCCACAATATCATGTTTTGAATTGAAAAAAATCAAATATACAATTCTATAGATATTTATTTGCATTGTAATAAGCACCTGATGAAAGGTATAACATCTAACGCTCCAATTCTTGCAGCTACTCGATACGTATTGCACACGAGGGATCAATTTTCATTTCATTGTATATAAATTGAGATAAATCCGAGTCCAAATCATAATCCAAGCAGACGCTTTAGTGCAAATACCAATCAACCAACAATCATCATGATGCAGAAGGTGAGACAAACATTTATTAATTCATAGTGTTTGAGTATTCCTGAGGTTTAATAATATTTATTAAGTTAAAAGTAAATTAAAAGTTGGGTCTCCCGTTTAGTACATAAATATAATGGAAGCTGAGACCAATATTAATTATTTATACTATTCAAGACATTGAGAATTTGATTGGTACAATGATATTTTTGAAATTAAAATTTAATTCCAAATTAGGTCTCCTACTTATTACATAATTTAGAAGGTTAAAAAAAATGTAAACCTATTCAACTCTAGAGCTCTGAGTATACTGTACAATTTTGAGTATGATTAGGTAGTTCTTAAGAAACTACGGGTCTTGTCATGCAATCGCCATCTTTTCTTGCAATTCCTGAAGTTTATGGTTAAAACAGGAAGATATGATTTGTTTTATTACTAAGTATCGCTTTAAACGTTGTCTTTGTAGCCTAGAAAACTGAATATAGCACTAATTATCTGAGCTCAAGTAATTGCAAAGATTATATGCTAATATTATTTATTTACCAAAATTCAACAGCTTATTCAATGTTTGCTAAATGTCGCTATCGTTCAAATTATAGTATTTTACCTAATCATTTTGTTTAGTAACGATCCCTGAATTTCCACTTTTATTACCTCCTACATGTTAACCACTTAATCTTTTATGGTTCTGTATAACCAGACACCATAATAATATAACTATATCTATTTATTATACAATTTTCACGATAATACAAATTCAATGTGCTACTATTTTCTTATCGAGAAGGCCAAACTAATTTACCGCATATTAATTTTACATAATCATAAAATTTGCAATTTTATTTCCCAGCTCGCCATTTTGTCCGGCCTAGTGCTGTCAGCCACTTGCATGGTCCTGCATCAGCAGCCTATTCCCCTGTTAGTTGGAATTCAGCCTGACAATGCCAACTATAACTTCGCGTACCAAGTAAATGACGCTCACACTGGAGATATCAAGAGCCAACACGAGACCAGGAGAGGCGATACTGTCTCAGGACAGTATACCTTAGTACAGCCTGATGGCGTCAGAAGAACAGTTGATTATAGAGCTGATGACCATAGCGGCTTCACAGCTACCGTCAGCAATGATGGAAGACCAGTCCAGGGCGTTGCTACACAAGTCAGTCATGACGCGCCCGTCGCCAATGGTGGCCTTGCTTACCAGTCATGGCCTGCTCCAGCACCAAGCGCTGCTCCTGCTCCCGCTGTAGCTGTATCTAGGACATCGATAGTCCACACGGTCGCAAGCCACGGACACAATGCATGGCTGTGAATGTAGTGTGAGCCGAAGCAACAACACTAAAACACTTGGCAAGGGAAAATGGACGTTGGATAAAAATCTAGTTTGCATTTATATTTTAAGTTGTATCTCTATGAATGTCTTGATGACTAAGTGAATGATAATAACACGTAATTGGAGACCGGACACGGATAACCTTGCGTACGTAAAGGAAATTGGCTTAGTTATTTGCTGAGGCGATTTACGATATATTTTTTTCTTTATTTGCAATATTTGTATGTAATATATAATTATGTGTACGAAATAAATCAAAGCAATCTAATTTCGTTTTTCATTACAAATCTGAATTGGTTTATAATTGATTTAATTAGTTGGGATAATTTTGTTTGGTTTGACAATGAAGTGGGTAAAAGTAACAACCTTCTTGGTAACATGAATAAACCGAAGGTTGCTATCGAGTGGTTATAATTAATTTGGATAATATGTACTGACGGAAATATCATACAATAAAACAACAACAAAAATAATACTGCCACAAATAAACTTCGATTAATTAAAGTGCTGCTATATTGTTGCATAAAAAATTGTAGCGGATCACCTCAGAGGCAAAAAGTGTATCCGTACTCGAAGCAAACCGGTATATACTATAGCAATTACTGAGATATATATTATTCCAATTATGAAGGACATTCTCAGCGTTAAGGAAAATAATCTGGAGCAATCAAATGTCATATCTTGGAATTGTCGAAAGGAAAATGTTGACAGTTACTCTTTACTCTCGATTTCATTTGTGAATATAAGACGCATGCAAATTAACATTATGAATACTTAATGCTTTAATTATTATGCTATAGTTAAACACAGGAGGCATGTAAGTTTAATATCATATGTAAAATTAATTTCAAATTAATAAATTTCAAAGCCTTTACCTATTATAACTTTATATCTAACTAGGTGCTTCCCGCGGGTTCGCCCGTGTGGTAAGCCCTTCCCGCTACAAACGTTCCTAAAACACTGTCGCGATTTATAGCACAACCTATAAAATTCCATTATTTACCATTGGAGAATATTAACAGGTTAAAATATATTTATTAATCCAGGACATATTCTATCCACATGTCTAATTTCATCCAATTCCATTCAACTGTTTCTGTATTTGACTTCTAAAAAACATCGAAACATTTTCACAAATTCTCGCATTAATATATAAGATAAGATTTACATTAAAATTGATTTTAACCATACAAAAATAATTTCTGATTTAAATATCATTATTAAAACACGGACGCGGTTACGTTCCAATTGTCTGCAGCATACAGGCAGGTAATTAAACTGTCGAATGTATTTATACCAGATGCAGGCTTTGTTCAGGAAAACCATGTTAACACAATAAGAGGCTCATTTAAACAAGACGATATAAACTAGTTCATAAATAAACTATCTGAGACCTTTAGCAAGGGCGATACCCTACACGAACTTGACTTTTAGACATTTCCTGAATTTCTTGCAAAAAGAACTAGTAAACAGAACTGGAACAGTTTATCGGTATAAAAAGAGGGTCAGGTTTGGAGGATGGTATCAGATTCACAGGAATCCTCGACGTAGTCACAACAGCACTGTCAACATGGTTGCGAAGGTAAACCTATTTAACTTATCTATTCATTGTTTAAGAATCCTGTCAACTGACGCTAAGCATAGACGTTTTCTTTACAATTACGTTACCATTCAAACTAAACAATATACGAATACACCACAAATTAACTCTTGACCTGCTTAGAATATCTAATGACCTTATCTTAAACGTAACTATTTCTTCTCGTGTTCCAGTTCGTCGTCGTCCTTGCCTTGGTGGCTGCCGTCAACGCTGGAGACTTCTCCAGCTTCGCCTACAGCGTAGCAGATCCTTACACTGGCGATTTCAAGAACCAGATCGAGAGCCGTCTCGGAGACAACGTCCAGGGACAGTACTCACTCTTGGAGTCCGATGGTACCCGCAGGACCGTTGACTACGCTGCCGGTGCTGAGGGCTTCAACGCGGTTGTGAGGAAGGACCCTGCCCTGATCGCCGCTGCACCCATTATCACAACCCCTTATGCCTATCCCATCGGCCTGAAGAACATTGCCCGGTTCGCATACGCCGCTCCCTTCCCCTATGCCCGCTACTTCTAAACCAACGTCTACATTTGTTTGTAAATATTGGAATTGTAAATAAATTGTTGCTTTACTGACATCCATAAATATTTTCTCTATTTTAAGATTTAAAAGAATCTGGTGGTAGTTCTCTCATGTAAGAGAGTCTACCTGGGTAAGTACCACCGCAATATCTATTTCTGCCGCTAAGCAGCAATGTGTAGTCATTGTTGTGTTCCGGTTTGAAGAACATATTAGCCAGTGTAACTACTGGACATAATAAGACTTAACATTTAATGTATCAGGATGGCAAGTGCAGTGCTATTATTTATAGGCGGTCGTGTCGCTTACCAAAATTCATTCAAACAAAAAACAAAATCATTATCTAGTGAGTATTTGGGCGCAATTTACGAAAGTGTAGGCACTAAGCAGAGTTACAAATCGCACAATAATATACAGACCCTATATACCTATCTAATGATATGATTGAAACGAGCTTTTTGCTATACTGTGAATACTATTTACATGGGGATTGAATCCCGATCTCAGGCTTATTACACTACAATCTATTTAGCCCTAAACAACAATTTCAAAGCACGTAGTTTCTTAACTACACATATTTTATGCAAATACTCATTTTGTAAATAGTAACAATGCTAAGTATTTTTTTAAAGTTGTGTTAAGCAACCATCATTATGTTCAAACAATTAACAACATACATCTTGCAACAATTGCATCTCAAGGTTTATGTCGATTTCGTGAAAACTAAATGTGTAATGTTTCCTTAATTTTATCAGCTCTGCCCCTCATTACATCTTGGTTTAGTGCCAGCGTTTAGTCTAAAACGATAAGGTATTTGATTCGATGTCCTTGGCAATGAAAGTTTAGTAACGGCTTTCTAATTACCTCGATAAATAGTTCTACCTATAACTTCTACAATTACAATAAATCTGATTAATGGATTGTTCAATTTGGATCTTAGATCATCTTCAGGCGATGTTTGTAGTGTTAGCATCGTCTATATCTAAGGACCTAGAGGATAAAGATTTTACGTTTGCCGACCCATGTGTATCCCGTGCGTAGTTCCGCATAACTATACAAAATTGAACTGTTAAAAAAATCTGTTGGTCAGACTGACCTAGAGCGGTGAACATGTCTTTTACTTCCTATTATTAGTACGAAATGACTGTGCGGTACCATATAAAAGCCCAGTGTTGGCCAGCATTTATCATTCACAGTTCATTGTGCAACTAACAAACATAAAATGGCAGCTAAGGTAGTTATAACTTTGTGATTTACCGTGGCAGTGAAGTGACTTTACTCGGCAGTAGTTAATTTTGTATAATTAGTTTCATTGGTCCTTAAATAATATTAAATTTTATGATATAGTTAGTGCTTAACATCGGATAGCTTATTTAATTAACAAGATTAATAATTCAGTTTTTAATATTTTTATGTATACTTATTTTTTTTTATTAATAAAAGTGCTGTATCATTTGATACCAATATCTATAATATAAAAAGTGATCATAAGAATAGTATAACACGTTAATATTTCTCATAATTATTTTTCGATTTGTGTCGAAACAACGCTTGGCATTGACTTATAATAAATTTAAGTTATCTTTTTGACACTGTTGATTAAATTCATCTATTTTTTAACATAATTTCATACTTATAAAATATTATGTTAAAATCCATTAAAAAGATATACTCGTATTCTGAAAACTACTTAACAATTATTTTCTTTACAGTTCGTAGTACTCGCTTTCTTGGTCGCGGCTGCTCAAGCCAGCGGCATCCATGGAGACTACAGCAGCTTCTCCTACGGAGTCCACGACCCCCACACCGGTGACGTTAAGAGCCAGCACGAGACCCGCATCGGCGACAGCGTTGTAGGACAGTACTCGCTTTTGGACTCTGATGGTTCCAAGCGCACTGTCGACTACGCCGCTGACGGTCACTCTGGATTCAACGCCATCGTCCGCAAAGACCCCGCCCTGGTCGCCCACGCCGCCGTCGTCCCCGTCGCCCATAGCGCGGTTGTCGCTCCGGTCGCACACAGCGTTGTTGCCCCCGTCGCCCACAGCTCGGTCGTTTCCCACGGCTCTGTTGTTGCCCACGGTGGAGTAGCTCCCGTTGCTTACGCCGCTCACGGTGCCGTCGCCGCTCCTCTTGCCTATGGCGCTCACGGATACGCTCATGGTGCTGTCGCCGCTCCCCTCGCCTATGGCGCTCACGGATACGCTCATGGTGCCGTCGCTGCTCCCCTAGCCTATGGTGCTCATGGATACGCTCACGGTGCCGTCGCCGCCGCTCCCCTCGCCTACGCCAGCTATGCCGCTCCCCTGGCTCATGCTGCCTACGGAGCTCATGGTGTGTACGGTGGACACCTCGGATACTCCAAATACTACTAGATAATAAATTATAAAGAAATTCTGCTAAACGATGAAATGAACTGTGATTAAATAAAATTGTATTTACGAAACTAATATTATGCTTTTATTTTAAACTTACGTCGTTCCAACAAACTAGAATGGTTATAAAATACTCCTAACAGTAACTAGCAAAAGCAAACGAAATAAATTCTATAATAAATATTATAATTAAATGGAGAGTTAAATTTGTTACTTTAAATGGGCATTGTAATGATAAAACCATCTTTAATTCACCATAACTTAGAGAATACACTAAATCAATCAAACAAATTCAATATTTGGCTATACATTTGATGTTTAAAATTATCATACAACGTTAGCAACTAATGTCTTAATTTTCTTATTATAGAAGTAGCTAGTTAAATTTTTTAACTTTGCATTATATTATTATTAAAACCGCATACCATTTTTGCAAAGCAAGAACTAATCGTGGTAAGTTAAACACTTTAAATTTAGTTAAAAATTCATTACCTACTTTTTTACTCGAGTAAGTCCCTGATGGCAAACTTAGCTCAGAAAATGCTGTCTAGACTGAAATAATGGTGTTTAACTACGGTCCAACAAATAAGTGAATGTTATAAGCTTTTAATTGTATCAAGTCACGGTTGAACAAATTTGTAACATGCACAAAAAATATTAGCAACCTACGCGAGACAAACTTGAAGCATTTGAAAAACAAAGACATTAAACTATATAGTTACTTATAGACCAGATATCGGGACCAAACTCCAAAAGTTAGTTATTATCTATTAATAATAAATCATTTGATATGTCCGTGTGACAATATTTCATACTTAGATATTAATACAAATAAAACATATTTACAAAAAAATATGCTTAAATGAGTATTAAAAACGTGCAAATCACGATGCGGAAAAAATATGAAGTTTTTTATTGGTGTCTATTTCACGGTGGATTGAGTAACCGTCGCATGAGCGCAAAATTTTGCATGGAAATCTTCCTAATGTACCATCTATAAATTATAATGTGAATTTTATATTATATAAAAAAAAAACGATGTAATAGTTACTACTTTTTTGAGTACACAGTGTAGTAAAATTGTATTGCACACCGGTACCTATCCCGGTAGAATGTATTGAAACATTTTGTTGCACGTTACATTTAGCAATAAAACATTTGTATTTGTATAAAAATGGTCAACTCTTTGTTGAAAAACAATGAGCATCTGAATAGTGTATTAAATTAATTAAAACTTATACGAAATGTATGTGAATAAGATTAGTAGATAATTCATGTGCTCTATTTCAATGATATCTATACCTTTGACAAAAATATAAAGAACACCACTAGGTTAACTCCCACGGTATCATAGAATGCTATTTACACATATTTCGTGAAATAATTACAACATTTTCGTAATTCGTTGATCTCATAATTAATTGCGCCTTTGTTTAATGTCTCCTCAGATAATATCTTAATTATCATTTAAAATTCAGTGTTGAAACACGGTTAGTTGGTCTCAATTGCAATAACACCATTTTAGGCATTTTTTTTAAACTTGTAAATTTAGTAGACGTATGATACAACAGGGACCAAAATGTGTTAAATTAATAACTACATGAATTTTAATTATATAAAATTTATGAAAGAATATATACATATCTAAGGTTTTGAAATAAAAATAATATGTTCAATAGAATCAGTTTATTTTACTATACTTTGCAACTATCACAGGTCAGTCAAATGAATAACGTTACATCTACCAGCCCAACTGTGAGCCGTATCCGAGACCGCGAGCGCCGTAGGCACCGACACCAGCGTGGGCGAGAGGCGCTCCGTTAGCCCAAGGGTTGGCGTGACCTAGACCAGCTCCGGCGAGAGGAGCAGCGTTAGCCCAGGGGTTAGCGTGTGCACCGGCTAAAGGAGCTGCAGCCAAGTGAGCGCCAGCCAGGCCAGCTCCGTGGGCGCCGTAACCATGACCGTACGCGCCGTATCCTCCGTAGGCTCCAGCGTAGGGGCGGGAGTCGGGACCGTTGTGCACGATGCGGTGGGAGTAGGAGGAGACAACGGGAGCACCATGACCAGCAGCACCGTGAGAGCCAGTCAAGGGATTGCCGTAACCGCCATAAAGACCAGCATGGCCAGCTTGGCCGTAGAGACCTCCCTGACCGTAGAGACCAGCTTGACCATAGACACCAGCAGCTTTACCATATGCCAGAGGGTTGGCAAGCGCACCGTGAGCCAAGGGACCAGCAGCAGCAACAGGTCCACCATGAGCAAGAGGTCCAGCATGGGCAAGAGGGCCAGCATGGCTGAGAGGTCCAGCATGAGCATGGGCCAATTTCGCAGCGTGGCTCACGGAAGCAGCTTGCGCGGCATGTTGCGCGGCAGCGGCTTGCGCGGCATGTTGCGCGGCAGCGGCTAGCGCAGCATGTTGCGTGGCAGCAGCATGTGCGGCGTGCTGCGCGGCGTGTTGCGCAGCAGCGGCTTGAGCGGCATGTTGCGTGGCAGCAGCATGTGCGGCGTGCTGCGCGGCGTGTTGCGCAGCAGCGACTTGCGCGGCATGTTGCGTGGCAGCGGCTTGCGCGGCATGTTGCGTGGCAGCAGCATGTGTGGCGTGTTGTGCGGCAGCGGCTTGCGCGGCATGAGCAGCACCAGGTGCAACAGCGGGATGAGCCAAAGGACCAGCATGTCCCAAATGTCCAGATAGAGGAGATCCAAGAGCCAAATGACCAGCTATGGGTGCGCCATGTCCTAAAGCACCGGCGTGTCCTAGAGGGCCCCCGATGACACCAGCGCCTAAAGCTCCAACTGGTTCCTTATGCACAACAGCCTTGAATCCGGTGGCGTCATTAGCAGAATAGTGGACTACGCGCTTAGTGCCGTCGGATTCAAGCAGCGAATACTGTCCCACGACGTTGCCTCCGACGCGTTTCTCATGCTGGTCCTTGATATCACCGGTGTTGGGGTCAGAAACACCGTAGGAGAAGCTTGAGAAGCCACCGCTCGCGTGTGTAGATGCAACCAGCAACGCTAGTATGACGAACTGTTGAAAAAAAATACATGTTAAAGACTTTGGACTAGTATTTAAGATGAGTTACTGTATTTTATACTTTAAATTATCGTTTTTGAAGTTATTATTCCAATTTTACTTCAATTTATTATATTATTCTATCACAGAATTGTTGCTTTATTATAAACAAGATTACCTTAGCTGCCATGTTTGATAACTTGCTTTGTTCTGATGGAACCTGTGTTCGCAACTGACTGCCATCCGTTGAACTAACTCTATATTTATATTCACACGAAATCTTCAATTGTAGTTTTGGGGGTCAAAGTAGGAAATTGCTCGTCGGTATCTGACGAAACATATGCTTTCAGAGGTTAATTACGATCTGAAATGATTCATTATGTAAATTATAATTAACTGTAACTGCATTGCGAAGACGTCGATTCATATAATTTATGTGCTAATTCAATTAAATACACACTCGTTGAAAATAAGTTGCGAAAATGCTCTTCAATTATGAATGATAAATGAAATGTACATTTAATTTTACAAATTAATTCATGTATTTTTTGCTAAGTAGTATTCCCATGAAAGTATGATTATGATAATTAATTATTGCAAACAAAAGAAAATACGTTCAATTTCATTATAACATTTTAGAATTATAATTGTATGCCATTATTAAACAAAGCTGAACGTGTAGTTAGTTTGATTTATTTTTTTTATTTTTTATAGGTAAATGGATTAATATTTAATATTACGTTATTAAAGAGTTTTAGAAAATATCAGTATTAATTTGCTTTGTTTTATTGGAAATACTTAATGCATGAATAAATGAAACATAATAAAAAATCAAAGAGCTTTTATTACTGAAGACAAACAAAAATTCGAACCGTTGATATTAAAAACGTATAATATCCAATCTCTATGGTTTAAATGAATTTATCCTTTTTAAATATTTTCTAGTAATCTTTCTTGATTGGAAAGTTTCATGTAAACTCCTTGTAAAAGACCAATTATAAGGATCAAAATTAAAAATATCTTCTGGTAAAAAAAAAAAAATATTTAGAAGCCATCCTATTTCAAAACCCGCTGTTTTTATAGAAGAAGCGGCATTAGTGACTCCTAAGAATAACAACATACAGATACTCTTTATACTACAAACAAGTACCTATGTGAACACAGTATACATTCCTAGCAATAAATCTCCTAGGCGTTAGTAATAAGATTCAAATTCTAAATACCTAAGATTCCCAGGAACAAGTTTTGAGAGTCTTAGTAACCAATATTGAGATCCGTATAATAATTCACTAGATTATTTAATGCCTAGACAGCTGGCACCATGCCATGATTTAATATTAATGTCGGTTATATAACAATACACATACAGTCTTACTTATAAAAAAATCACAATGCTATACTTAATTTAAACACAAATTTTCTCGATCAGCTGTAAGTCAAAACCATCTTGCCTCTTAATAAGGTTTGAACTAAGAAACCGGTGATGTTTTTAACAGATATTTAAGTCATTTTTAACCACCTCTTAACGCTAAAACAAGTTTATAAATAAAACTGATTGTGTGAAAATATTGACGTTTGGATGGTATGTTACATAGACTTAAACCTCAGGCTTTTGGTTCACTTCCCTGATCGGCCTATTATAAGACTGTCAGAGTAGAGGTAGTACACAAGGTGTTAAAACCGATGTTAAATCCGGTCTCAACAGGCCGGCATAATTGTATCGACTTTCGAGGGATAATCATCTGTCGTCGATCGATATTCTATTGGACCCCACTCCACTTATCATCAGGTGCAATGGGATCACTATGCTGTGCACGTACAAAAAACATGGCTGGGTACTATAGACTTATAAATGCTGGAAATAAGGACGCAAATGATTAAGCGCCTACTTGAATTAGCGAACTAGCATTTCTTATATTTATTTTTATGTCCTGTCACATGGCTCACTTCACTTCGATGTCGGACCATTGTCTTACTAGCCTTCGTCACTGACTGTATTATTTTATTTACAATTAATTGTATTAATAATTTGTTAAGTTGTAACTTTATTTTCATCATAAAGAAAGCAGTGTGGTGTCCAAATTTCTGTGTTGTGTTGCTACTATTTATTGCTAAATGTGACGATTAGGCAAATGGGTTGCTCGTCTTATCCTTCATATGTATACTAAATGGTCAGGACTAACACATACAAATATAATTAATATTTTTAATCAGTAACTGCCCTTCAATTTCTAACTACTCCTGAGGTATACGCAATCAAAAACTCAAAAACAGTGTTGTGTTAGTAATACTTATACAGATTTTTATGAATGCTATTTAGATAATTAACATTAAATATTATCTTTTATCTAACTCTCTGAATGAACCGAAACTTGAATGTTTGCAGAAACTAATTTATTATGTGTGAGAACCAGATTTATACAAGAATTTATCGTTCAAATGCAAATATTTCTTTTGTTTTACATTAGACGATCGACTCAAAACAGGTCACGTGTTAGTAAATAATTATTATACCTCTCTGGGAATACGAAGTAAGAGAAATTCCAGATACATCGAGAACCTTTAAGAAGGAATCAGTATTGAAAATGGATAAGCGGTAAAAACCATTTATTCATTCCATTTCCACACGAAGTTAAACACCTGATATGCAATTTATCATCAGTTTCTGGGACACAATGACACTATGCTATTCAGTTAGGTCTTGCTACGAATTAAGGCCAGCACGGATCTATTATTACAGTTTTGATCTTTGTCATCAACATCCCCGGATCTAGTTGATTAGGACCACCATATGACAGAAACTACTAAAATATATTAAACAAAAGATATAGTATTCTTTGTCTAAAAATAATGTGTCGTGCGTCAAACGTACAGAATACGGATCTAAAGATAATTCAAGTTATTCGGCACGACCTTCTTAAAAGGAAGAACATTAAAGATTAGCACGTAGGTAGGTCTGAGAACTGCAAAGTCTTCAGTTTCTTGGGTATGAATAAATTTCCAACGGAAATCTAGGTATTCAGTGTCTGTAGATGACTGAAGTATAAACGAAATAACTTTAAAATATTTGTATCTGCCCAGATAGTGATCACCATACACAGGATAAAACCGCCACAGGAATCAGCCTGTGTCTATCAGGTACAGGCCGGCATAATTTTGTCGACTGGCGAAGGATAATCATCTCTCATTAGTCGACACTCTATCAGACCCACTTCACTTCCCATCAAAAGCAGTTGACACACATTGAATTTTACGAGATCAGCACTATTTGTTTGTTTATCAATAATTTATTATAAGGCAATTGTTAGTACCATATTTAGGTCCCTTATTAGAACTAATATCGAAGTTTCGCATAAATACAGTATTCAGAAGAGGCCTATGCTTAATGACGAATTTGTCTGTTTTCAAAAAAGATTCTATACAAAATATATTAATTATTGCAGTTAAATCGGACACCTAGCATGGGGATATCTATTGTTAGAAACGTACTTAAATGTGATTGTTTTGTAACGGCTGTGTATTTTAATTCACATCAAAGCGAGTTATTGACAGTAATCATACAAACTGAAGATTCCCTTGAAAGCAAAATAACTATCTCTCGAGTTTCCTGCAATAAAACCGATTGCGTATGCGCACCGAGCATTTGAAGATTCTCGTATAAAAAGCCGAGTTACTCTTCTCGTTCATCAGTTACATTTCAAACAATAACAACAATGTTCTCAAAGGTATAACAAGACTGTTAATTGTTTACATTAATTAAAAAATATTTTTCTCGCCATAAAAACATAAAACTACAAACATTTTAATACACCTCTGAAAGTTAATAATATTTATTTATTAGGCAGTTACACTCTAAATAACGTGTAATTTAAATCATATTTATGTAATCCACTTGATTCCTCAGATCGCCCTCCTCGCCCTGTTGGTGGCGTCAGTTAGCGCCAGCGGTGGCTTTTCCAGCTTCTCCTACGGAGTTTCTGACCCTAACACCGGTGACATCAAGGACCAGAGTGAAAAGCGTGTCGGGGGCAACGTCGTCGGAAAATACTCCCTATTGGAATCCGATGGTACCAAGCGCGTGGTCGAGTACTCCGCTGATGACGCCACTGGATTCAAAGCCGTTGTACATAAGGAACCAGCAGTAGGTGCTGGTGCGATTGGTGCTCCTCTTGGTGGTGCCCTAGCCCACAACGGTCTTGCCGCGAACTCCTTGGCCCATGGTGCTCCTCTGACTTCTGGACTTTTGGCTGGTGCTCACGCCAACCCTTGGGCTGCTGGAGCTGTTCCTGTCGCTGGAGCTCTTAACGGTCCTTTGGCTCATGGTGCCATCAACCCTCTGGCATACGTTAACGCTGCTGGTGTCTACGGTCAGGGAGGTCTCTATGGCCAAGCTGGCCATGCCGGTCTTTATGGCGGTTACGGCAATCCCTTGGCTAGCTCTCTCGGCGCTGCTGGTCATGGTGCCCCCATTGTCTCCTCTTATTCCCACCGCATCGTACACAACGGTCCCGACTCCCGCCCCTACGCTGGAGCCTACGGAGGATACGGCGCGTACGGTCATGGTTACGGCGCCCACGGAGCTGGCCTGGCTGGCGCTCACTTGGCGGGAGCTCCTTTAGCCGGTGCTCACGCTAACCCCTGGGCTAACGCTGCTCCTCTCGCCGGAGCTACTCTGGGTCACGCTAACCCCTGGGCTAACGCCGCCTCCCTCGCCGGAGCTGGTCTAGGTCACGCCAATCCCTGGGCTAACGGAGCGGCTCTCACCCACGGTGGTGTCGGTGCCTACGGCGCTCGCGGTCTCGGATACGGATCTCAGTTGGGATGGTAATTATAATAATGGAACTGATCGGACCCGTAGAAATAAATAATTTATTAATTTGTATCTCTCCGGCACGTTACAATAATCCTACTGCGTAGGATGTATTGCTATCTAAATTGTATTAATCTTTAACGAAAAATAAAAAAAAAAACATGATTTATGATCCAATAAAATGTATTAGAAGTAAAAAATTCTTTTATTTATGACTAATTTGTTGGTATAATCAACTCGCAAGTATCTAACAAAAAATATTCCTTATAATCAAATCTAAAGATTTGATTTATTATCATTATGAACTAGTACATACATTAATTTTGTAAAATTATAATATTTTACCACCATCGTCTACTTAGATATTATTTAATTTCACAGAAAACCTATTACAAAGTTACGAAATACAAATTCTGAGAGAGATGATTTAAAATAATAATTTTGGGAACTAATTCGACCTGACATTATGAATTCTCTCATCACGCCAACGGCAATAAACATTTTAATGGGCAATTGGGAGTTGTAAAATTTAAATCAAGAGACAAAATTTGAATCATATTTGTACTAGACCATCGATATTTCGTCCATTTTATTTAGTTATAGCCTTTAACAACATCAATTTAATCTTTTGTTGTTCCTTTTAACCTATTTCAAAAAAGGAGTACACAGTTTAACGTAATTTTTTAAGTATGTTACCTCAATATTCATCATTTATTAACCGATTTGTAAAATATTTTTTTTATTTAAAAGCCTTCCGGAGTGGTCCCAACAATATTTAATTTATTAATTTGCTCCAAAATTGGTCACCAGTCTATAAGTAATGTAAAATTATTTTTTGTGGTTTTTGACAGTTGTTTAATTTTTTGTTAAAATATTTTTTTTTTATATATATATAACTAGCTTCCGCCCGCAGCTTCGCCCGCGTGGATTTCGGGTTTCAAAAATGGAGAAGGTGCTCAATTTGTCGGGATGTTTTTTTAATTTATGGTGGTATGCAGGTTGTCCGATTGTCCGGTCAGGGTCTGATGATGGGATCCTGGTGAAATCGAAGGAACTTTTAACCATTAAGGTTGCACACGAAATGACGGAAGCTTAAAAAATGGAGTAACTTCTCCCGTTTTCCCAACATTTTCCATCACTGCTATGCTCCTATTAATTGTAGCGTGATGAAAAGTATACTATAACCAGCTCAGGAGTATGAAAAATAATTGTACCAAGTTAAGTTAAAATCCGTCGAGTAGTTTTTGTTTCTATAACGGTTATACAGACAGACAGACAAAAATTTTACTTATTGCATTTTTGGCATCAGTATCGATCCCTAATCACCCCCAGTTATTTTGGAAATATATTTCATGTACAGAATTGACCTCTCTACAGATTTATTATAAGTATAGATATGCAAAAGTAGCTCAAAAATTGTCCATAACGAAAACATGCATTTTAAAGTAAAACAAAAGAAATAATATCGTGAAGCCAACCAAATAACTAATGATATATTAAATTTTGTGACTGTTCAATTTAGTCGGGTCCGCGATATCACTTTTGTTGAGTTTCAGAACGCGACATTACATTATTATATTCTGTGCTCCAACGCACACTGCTTTGATGTTAGGAACACACCTACATTGCTTAGACAACAGTGAACTTTATACAACATAGCAATAAAGCTCAAATTGACTCTACGTATTAGTTAGAAAACGTTTGTATGGGAAATAGAAAAATGCTGTTTTGAGGATTTTCCCGGCAATTATTCGAATTTTTCTCACCTTTTAAACCTTCCCTAGACCTCCATGAATAATTCAAGACCAAGATAAGATAAATCCGTTCAGCCGTTCTCGAGTTTTAGCGAGACTAACGAACAGCAATTCATTTTTATATATATAGATATCTTAATCTTCGTCTACTGTTTCAATATTTTCGTGCATACATTTTTATACACCTTTTCCGAGATACAAAAAATCATACCTATTGTTCTTTGACCTTGTACTTTCCTACAAGGCCGACACAAAAATGATCTAATTTCGTACAATCGTGATTTTCTCAACATGCCCAAAGAATATCGTCCCACGCGGCGTCGTACGCGCACTTACATAGCAAACCAGTTCAATTTAAGTTTAATGTTAAATCTTTGACGAAACACATTTCCTGATTGACTAGTTTTGATTAGTGAATAAAAAATGTTTTATCGGTAATTAGTTTTTGCTACTGGATTCGTCTGTATCTTTTTCTTAGATGACATAGGCTACGAAATCTTAGGCGTTTCAATCTAATTCCTTAAAAACATTTCTACATAGTGATTTGTAATGATTACGCGAAAGTGAAATAAAACTATTTTTCGGTTTTTTTATTTTAATTTTCGTTTCATTTCGAAGACTTTGCAGCCTTTATTGTCTCGCAGTGACTGACTGAAATGTGGGGGGACAGATATACTCGTAATATATAAAAAGCCGCGATTAAATCCGAAAAATAGTTTAATTTAAATTTTTACATAGTATCAACTAGTTGTTGTTATAAAATGTCTCAGAAGGCATCAATCTTGTGCTTACTGTGAAAACTTGTAAAGTACTTAATTATTTAGGTTATCTGGAAGAAATTTTAGCGATAAGACTGCCCATAGTATAATCATGTCTTGTATTTGTTTTTTTCTATATTTTTTGTGTTTTATTGATTATGCAATAAAAAGTCTGAATGCAATTGGCTCTAGACCGAAATCGATCTCATGATATAAGAGAGGCCTATACTCAGCAGTGGAACTCTACTGGTTGATAATGATGATTATTATTATTTAGTAGCTGTATTAAGCTTCTCAAATGCGTCTAAATTGTTAATCGCCAAGGCTAATCGTATACGATGTGGCACTAAACTGTCTCGACAACTTAATTAACCTTAGTAATTATAGATTATCTGTGGTTATACCTATCCAGGGCAGATACTAACATTGAAGTTATAATTGAAAATAAAATAGAATCAGTTTGCAAAGATTTCGTTTTTAATTAAATTTTACTGTTATGTTATCAAAATAATATGTCGCTATTATTTTTTATATCACTATTACTTGAGCTTTTGCTGGTGGTAGGATATATTTTATATCGGTCCGGATAGCGACCACCATACACAATGTGTTAAAACACGCTATTGTGGTACACGTAAGTGGATCGCGTTCTGGGATCAGCATAAGTATAATATCAGGTTCCAATAGGCCGGCATAATTGTGTCGACTGCTGAGGGTAATCATCACTCGTCAGTCGACACTCTATTGGACCCCACTCAACTTACCATCAGGTGCAGTGGTCTCATTTTATCGTGCTTGTACAAAAAATCTTCATTACAAGATTTCTCCAATGATTTAGACAGAATCAACAATTTTCTCCATCATACTTTAAATTTTATACAAACAACAATACAAACAATCAATACATTAACATTACCCACGCTTAGACTAAGTTTACGATTTATTAGTTTTATATGTACTTGTGAAGTCAGCAATAACTTCTAGATAATATAAAGGTCAATTGTCGCGGAATCTTTTGCTCTAAAGACTTCAATTATTTGGAATGAGACAATATTTAATACCACCAAATAAATTGCTAGGTATTATTAAAAATGATTAAAATCTTGTCAACAGTCATGATGGTTTAACTGTTTTATGTAGCCAATAGTGGTTTGAAGGACTTAGTTACCAATGTGATTATATAGGTCCGATTGTATAGGTATTATACGAATTAGCTGCTTTAATAATGAATAATTAAAAGTCTGAAATCCATGTGGAATTTATTCTATTTTAAACGGGTTTGTGACGCTTATAATTAAGTGAAAATAATGCTTGGGTCTTTAATTAAGTTCAATAAACAAAATATATGTAAAATGACTGCATCGGTAGCATTTTTGTATTATGGTACGACTGCAGTAATGAGGTCGTAGGTTCAGTCCTCGACACGGCGAAAGTGATTTTTACTTTTTTCACTCAGTAGCAACTCGGAGTCTGGAATTTATGCTCAATATGGCGATAGACTCGTCGCCTACAACATGGGAAGAATACGCACGTCGAAAAGAAGATGCACCAGTTGCGCTTCAACTTAACTCTTCAAAGATTAAAGACGTAAGTATGTATGTAAAAAAATAATTTTGAGAACAAAATATAAATCCAAAAATATGCTACCAATAATTAAAGCACAGGGCATTCTAAATATAGAAATATTGATAGGCCGCATGCAAATTTAAAGTAAAAGGTAACAGCAAGTAATACACTCCAAATGTTACATCAGCAGCTTGCAACTCGGCTACCGAATCTTATGGACTAACACCACTACATATTTCTGATGGTAACAACACCTTGATAGTAAGTCTGATGAAATTGGCAAGCAAGTTATTGTGTGTTCTTAAAGGTATGTAGCATTTCACAATTCAAGGGATTAGTAATATTGAAATACAAATAGTGGAAGTCTAAACTACGGCAGATTAAAAGTAAACATAGATGTCTTAATAAAATCAATATCCAATATTTTTTATTATTTGTTAAGTTAAATTTTAACCTACATTGTATTCGTGTAATATCAGAGATGGAAGTTATAGAAACGAATCATCCAAACAAATCCAGGTCATGGAATTCATAAACTAGATAAGATTTGCAATTATCATTAAATACAAAAACCGTGTGTTCCATACCGACAGTGCATATCAATGATTCTGAAAATTATTTGGAGGATATAATTATATCATTGAATATACGATAGAAGTTGTCACAGCAATAATATAATAATGAGAGATAATATTGCCTACATACAATGCCATGCATATAAATTATATTCGCCCTTACTGACTCACCAAATCCCACGCTGATCGATCACACCAACTTGCATGATGGTAATTTAGTACCCATTTTAATGTTAACCAAGAGCTTTAATTCATCACCAACAGACTTTATATTCTTTTTTAATGTCTTTCTTTATTTTTTGGCAATTTCATTATGATCATCCGCGATATTATGAATTTGGTCTAATATCCAAAATCAAGTTAATAGCTTAATGATTATCTCAAAGTCGATATCATACTAGGTCTTGCTCGTGGCTTCGCATTACCCGGAAAAGTACTATATTCATTTTCTTCTAAAAACGAATCATTTTCACAAATGTTTGCATTATTAAGAGCATTTGAAAACAAATTATATTGAACGCATACCAAATACATCTTCAAATTAACAATAACAAACGATTAAATAAAGTTAGGTCAATAACGCCACACGCACTAAAAGTTTGCTCGCAACTAAACCTGTAGGGAGTAAAAGGGACTCCGAGCAACACCAGGCGACTGTTACATCAGCCAAAATCTTATTCGCAATTGGTGGAACGAAATGTAGGCTGCAACCAATAATATTTTAAGGGAAGTTGAACTAGGAGTCGTATTATGTCGTAATATCATGATTATATACAGAAGCAACAACACAGGATCACTAAATTATTTTATCTTAGCTAGTTTTATAAAAGAAGATGTAGATATTTATTTCGATTAAAAGTTAGACGGTTATTGAATGAACCGATTACCGTACACGTGCTAAAACCTGCCATAGTGGCCCACGTAAGTGTGTCGCGTTCCGGGATCAGCCTTTGTATATCCGCCTACAATAAGCCGGCATAATTGTATCGACCATCGAGGAGTAATCATCTCTTGTCAGTCGACATTCTATTGGACCCCACTCCACTTACCATCAGGTGCAGTAGGGATCTCGTTGCTGTGCTGTATAAAAAAACCGAAACATGATTATTTCAATACATGTAATGAAAGTAAACGCACGAGTTGCACCTCTGCTTACCCTTCGGGGATAAAAACGTGAGTATATGTGTAGGCATACATAGTTGAACATAAAAAATGATATGACTTATCGAATTAAAGACAAATTACTTATGCGTACAGTTGCTACCCAAAATATATTTGAATCAAATTTCCGGCCGGATTTCGTCGGCATATTTTGTAAAGCAACTTTGTGGTCACGCGGAGAGAATATTAGACAGCGGCCTGCTTAATATGTCCATGCAAGTAGCTGAATTTTGCAAATCCTCAAAATCTGCAATCTACATGATTGTAGAATTCAAATGAAGTTGTAATCATTTTGTGAGGATTGCCTTGAAGCACGAATGTGGAGCAATGCATAATGCATTAGATTATAATCTGAACTCTATAAGAGTTTACTATTTTATGTGTTAATGTCTTTGTTCTCTAATACGTGGACCAATGATGAAGAAATACATCGTGAGGAAACCTGGTGGTAGGTCTCTCGTATGTGAGAATCCGCCTGGGTATTATCGCAATGTCCATTTCTGCCGCCAAGCAGCAGTGTGAACTGTTGTATTCCGGTTTTAAAAACATTGTAGCCAGTGTAACTATTGGACATAATAACTTAACATCTCATGTCTCAGGATGGCAAGCGCAGTGGAATACCAAACAATACTTTGTAATTCAAGGTGTTACTACCGTTTATAGGCGAAGGTAAATGAAGATTTGCACGTGGCGCTAAATAGTCTCTGCCTACCCTATAGGATGAGGGCGTGATTGTCTATGTATTTACGTATTTTAGTCCGTAATTAACTTGTTGCTGCTCCTTGATGCCTCAATCATTTGATGTAAGCTTCTAAACGTTTATCGGAGCATCAAATCAATCTGCGATCAGTTTGATTGATTTCAAATTGATCTCGGTTTGTAGATGCATAAGTAAGAGCAGGAAATATTTATAAAAACCTTGATCTATGATTGCACTTTATACTATTATTGCTATATATGGTGGATTATGGAATTATTTATAGCAATTAGCTAGAATTAAACTATAATTTCTAAAGAAAGATGTTACGTTTAAATTAACATTGCTTTCTAGAATTTTTTAAGGATGTTTTACTTGGCTAGGTGGAGGTAACGCCAATTAAAAAGAAAGGTTTTTTTATTGGTTTGAATGACGAGACGAGTTTGCCATTCGCCTGATGGTAAGCGATACAACCGCCCATAAACAGTAGAAACACCATCCAACACCTTGAATTACAGAGTATTGTTTGGCATTTCACTGCGCTCGCCATCCTGAGACACGAGATGTTAAGTCTTATTATAGTTACATTGGCTACAATGTTGTTCAAACCGGAACACAACAGTGACTACACACTGTTGCTTAGCGGCAGAAAAAGACACTGCGATGGTATGCAACCCAGGTGGACTCTCACGTATGAGAGACCTATCACCATTTAGATAGATAAAAAGACACAAGTTTAATTGCTGTCTAAAGTATTGAAGGCAATGATTTAACAAAGTTTTTATTAAATAAAATGTTTGAGACGATATATTTTTACGAATCAACAATAATTGGGAATTAATAAAATCAAAACCTGTTTCAAAATTAAGAAGTTGTTATTGTCTGACTATAATAAACAACTTTTCTCTCCTGTCACAAAATCTGTAAAAAATCTAAATGTCAACTAGTACTTTAAAACTTCATATAGAAAACCAATTCCGTACATTCCTTGTAGTATATAAGTAAACGAATTCCTGACAATTTGGAATAGGTGCAACATTAAAATGAAACTATTCATCGGATTTTATAGCGGCTTTTATATTTTAATTTTCTCCTGACGTTCCGAAGCCTCTACAGCTTTCGTCACGGGGGGGGGGATCATCCGAAAAATATTTTAATATTAATGTCTAACATTCGCGTCAACATAAGCAATAATAGGTGCACCATTTCAGATGCAGTACAAATAACAACGTAACGTAACAAAACAAATAAAAGTACAAAATAATGTTCTGATGATCAAATCTTTCACAGCACGACCTTGCCCTTCCGGATCCGTCGGCTTCATATATGACGTATGTGACGTGTAGAGCTACAAATGTTACATGCATCGGGACATATAAATAATTAAAAAAATAATTAAACGCTAATCGCTACTAGACTCGTCTACTTTTAAAAGCATCGTTCATATAGATAATTAAAGAATTAATTAAAGGCTAATATTTTGCTACTAGACTAGTCTACTTTTAAAAATTCTATCAATTGTCATTGGTGAGAAACATAGGTAAATGTTTACTTGAAACTATGAGTCTTACTTATGAACTTGTTTTAGCGTTAAGAGGTGGTTAAGAATTGCTTAAATAGCTGTCAAAATATCACTGGTTTCCTAGTTTAAACCTTATTAAGAGGCAAGATGGTGGGTTGTAACTTACAGCTGATCACGTAAATTTGTGTTTTAACTAAGCATAGCTTTGCAAATTTTTTATAAATAAGACTGAATGAATCTAATAATATTTTGTCGTTTCTGGGCAGCGAATTTGAATTACTCATAACTTAAAAGTCAAGTATAACTGCATCGTCATGAAGCATTTTTTATTTTTTGCCTATAATTTTGTAACCTGCCGAATATGGTGGCGTTTCATTAAGATTACTTAACGAAGACCTTAATCCAACATGGATGTATTTGTTATCCTCCGTACAAAACGAGAATGCATGACATAGTGTCGAGTATAATATTTATAAATAAAATTAAATTACAGTGATTACTTTTTAGGAAACATTAATACTACATGTAACTAATTAATTAATATACGAACGAGATACTGTTAAACCAAAAGGTAATGCAAATTACACAGTTCCCAGCTCTGGAACTATATTTTTAAAGATCAACCAGTGTCCATGCGCCGGCGCACGCCACGCCCTCGCGATAGAACTTCGTATAAAAGCTCACAGGCCGCATTATCGATATTCATTCCTCGAGTGGACAAACTCAAACAAACGCAATGGCAGCTAAGGTGACTCATTTTACTATCTAGTTCTTAAGGGATAAACCGACTGAGATTATAATTTGTGGAATAATATCAGTGGCTCAATGTATTACTTCTAACAGTGCGAAGTATAAATCGTTTATAATTTTTGCATTAATTGATAAATTTATATAATATTTGAATTAAATAACGTTAAGAAACCTATTTATGACTAGCATCTATCAATTTAAATTTAATACGTTGGATTTCTATTCCTCCTATTTTCTAATATTCAACGTATTTTGCCTAATTTAAATCATTGTTGCATTATCACTATCGGTTCAAGTTAATTTTACTTGTTCAGTGGCTTCACTACTGCCAGTTACTTGAGTTATCTTTTCTAGCATTCTAATTATTAATTTTGTTTCCAGTTCGTTGTAGTGCTCGCCGCTTTGGTAGCTGTGGTTCACAGCTCCGTGGTCCATGCTCCCCTAGTCAAGGCAGACACGGACTACAGCAGCTTCTCGTACGATGTCGCTGACCCCAACACCGGCGACTTCAAAAGCCAGGTGGAGACCCGCGTCGGCGGCACTGTCTCTGGGCAGTACTCCCTCATCGAGCCTGACGGCAGCAAGCGCACCGTAGACTACGCCGCTGATGACATCAACGGATTCAACGCTGTCGTCCGCAAAGACGCCGCTATTGTCGCTGCCGCCCCCGCACCAGTCGTGGCCGCCGCTCCTGCCGTCGTCGCCGCTCGCACCGTTGTAGCTGCCGCCCCCGCCGCGCGTGTTGTCGCTGCTGCTCCCGCCGCGTACGTCGCCCCAGCCGCCGCTCCCGCTGCCTACGTCGCCTCCGCCGCCGCCCCCGCTGCATACGTCGCCCCCGCTGCGGCTCACGCTGCGTACGTCGCCCCCGCTGCAGCTCCTGCCGCGTATGTCGCTCCCGCCGCCGCGATCGCCGCTCCCGCCGTGTACGCTGCCTCTGCCCGGACTGTTGCCGCTCCCGCGTTGTACGCGGCTGGTGCTCCTAGCTTCCTTGCCCGCAGTTACGCTGCCCCTGCATTATACGGAGCTCGTGCTTTCGCCCCCGCGGTGTACTCCGGCGCGCTGTCCTCTTACTACAACGAATACCTTAAAGCTCCCCTGGCCTATTCCGCCTACTCCGCTCCCCTCTCTTACTGGTAAACCGTAAATAGAACATTAGCGATAAACAACGACGATTCATGATCGACTTGTATGTAAATATTATCACTAGTCTGTACATACACGAGTTATATTAAAATAAATATTATATCTTAATATTATAATATGTCTCTGATTTTTACACATCCTTTTGTTAAAATTATATAATTTCATACATTTACATAAGTCATTTGTAAGAAAATATAACGTACACTAACAAAAACTCATTTCATAGGTAAATCCATAAAATAGGAATGACAAACATTAATACATATAATCCCATATAACCCACACCAGCGAAACATTTCCATTAATTTTATGGATCACTAGAATTCGTTCGACGGAATTATCAAACCTGGGGTTTTTTTCACCCCCCAGTATTCTCCTATGCGCTGAGAAATCTAAAAATCACAAAAAACGTAATCAAGTATTTACTATTCAATCAAAATTAACAACTTCATCTCTCTTTGCAATATTACGTAACAAAAATATTTCATAAGAAAACAGATAAGAAATAAATTGATGCAGCTAATATTGAACAGGGAGATTTATCTTCGTCACTAGACACGAGACGAATCAATCTATTTCTATCAATCCAAAGCTCGACATTCGAATGCCTGGGATCAAATAGACAACAGAACTATTACTTTCAAATATATTATTACTGACATGACGTTTGCTACATTTTTCTCATGCCTATTTTTAACAATCCCTAATTTAGGAGATTAGAATTTATTTATTTATTTATTTATTACACTTTATATACAAAGAAATTTACCGTCTGTTAGTCATGTCAGCAATTCAAAGTTTATTTAATTATTGGAACACACCTTGTTAAATAATTGTTTTTACTTATTTTTTTATTTTATGTAAATTTCGCACCCCATATGTTTATAGGGAGTGAAGAATACTAACCATATCCAATATAAAAAAAAAATATGGACTGCCTTTAGAGGAAACGAATAAGGATTACGGTAGGATATAATATGCGCCCTTTTGGTCATCGTCAGGGTTTCCCATAAGTTAAAGGAAGGTAAATCTACCAAAATATGCATTAAGTATCCGAGTTTAAATATATTTTGCCCAATAATAATGATCGTCTCCCTACTGGCCTCTATTTGTAGTGTAGTTTTTATTTGTAAATACCATAAATAATATAATATAAATGCACATCGTCGACAACCTAGTTGAGAGTGAAACGGGCTGCCGAGACCAAGGTCCAAAACCCAATAAGGTACACACCTCCGACTTTTCTAAACATTGTGTGTATTCTTTAGAATTATCATTTGTTTTACGGTAAAGGAAATATCATGAGCAAACATGCATACTTGCGAAGTTCTCAATAAGAATTTCGAAGGTATCCGAAATCTGCCAAGCCGCACTAGCCCAGCGTGGATGACTAACTCTGTTCAGGCCTTACTAGAGGAGGTCCGTGACCTTTAGTGTAACAGTATATAGTACAGGGCTAATTACATTATACCATATCACTAAAAAAAATTCATATAACACCCGAATACAGTCGACAAAAATGTAACATATTTTTGTTTCATTTTTTTTTTACAATATAGACCGGTATATATTAAAAAGGTTCGAAGCTAAGATGGCTCTCTACAAATATTAAAGACATATAACAACAATAGTGATGAGGAAAGTTAAGTGATCGCCTCCTTCAAACACCTACAATACTAGAAGAATCTTTGATGCACCATCGCCGAGGTCTAAAAAAAAAGCGAGCAAAGTATATCGGTGTGGACCTCATGAATATCAATAATATGACATGTCAATCAACACATCATACGTACATTGCCGTGTAGTATAGCGCTTCACGTATCTCACAACGATACGTCGACGTCATAAGACGTCACAGCGAATCCGGCTTGATAAACGACCTTGCTACGTCCATGAGGACTTCCCACATTACTGCATGCTATTAACATAAAGCACGTAAATTAGCTAATGTAACTTCCCTGAGAAATAACGTTTGCAATCAGCCCCAAAGTTGGAAATAGTTTGTAGGAATTCTATGACCGAAGGCGCAGTCATAAAACACTATCTATTCAAAATTTGGTTGAAAGTTAGCTCCATATCTTAACTGTATCTAAAGGTTTACTTATAAGTGAATGAACGTTTTCACTTGGCGAAGTGAAGAGTAAATTTTCGTTTTATATGTTAATGCTTCTAAGGAAAATGTGTTGAATTTCTCCTTCTTGTATCATTAATTTACTCCTCTTATAAAAAAATGTTGATTATTTTTCCATCGCTATTTCATCTTAGAAATTCACCATAATTTTTATTTATATTTCTACTACGATATTCCTTAAATCCCTTTTTCTCATTTTTTAGCCGTAAGCTTATTAAAGTTCTTCATTTTCTGCATGATGAGATTCACAAAATAAATATGCAGGAAATAAACGTGACAATACATTTGCGAGTACGTTAATTGAATTTCGATATCACCGGCTTGGTCCAGGATTATGTAACCATGAGGGGCTTAACAAGTGATCAGTTATTCATCAATCGAATTTAAATAATTGAGAATTTAAAACAACAACATAAGTAGGTAGTTTCACTTTTATTTACTTATAAATACACATAGTTATTTACAGCAGAAATCGGTGGTGGTTTGGATTTAGTAGTAGTGGACAGGGTTGTACGCGAGGGAGGACGCGACGTAAGGGGAAGAATAGTAAGGAGAGTATGCACGAGCAGCTACCACAGAAGGAGCGGCGACGACAGCTGGGGAAGAAACGTAAGCTGGGGACGACGCGACGTAAGCCGAGGGGGCAACGTAGGCGGGGGCGGCAACACGAGCGGCGACAACAGCAGGAGCGGCGACACGAGCGGCAACTACGGCAGGAGCGGAGACAACTGGGGCAACAACGGGTGCAGCGACAATCGGGTCTTTGCGGACGACAGCGTTGAATCCGTTGATGTCATCAGCGGTGTAGTCCACGGTGCGCTTGGTGCCATCAGGGTCGATAAGGGAGTACTGTCCAGAGACGGTGCCACCAACGCGGGTCTCCACCTGGCTCTTGTAGTCGCCAGTGTTGGGGTCGGCGACATCGTAACCGAAGCTGGAGTAGTCAGTGTTCACTTTGACTAGGGGTGAAGGTACCACGGAGCTGTGGGCTACGGCCACCAGGGCGAGGACGGCAACGAACTGCAAGTTTTATAAATCATATTAATCAAAATACTTAAAGAAGTGTACGCCATGGTCAGGGAAGAACTAAATGTAAACAAAAATTATCTAGTCTTTTTTGGAATAAATACTAATAAGATTTAGTCCAATTACAAAAAAATTATTAAAATTAAAATAAATAGCGTTGATCAATAACTTTTTTTGACTCAGTCATTTAGTGATCAGTCATATAGATATATTCATCTTAAAAAGTATCAAAATACAAAACATATAAACAAAAAAAAATAATAATTTAAATTAAAATATTAAATCACCAACAGGAAACAGTCTAAACTGGGATAATATTGCGTCCTTGGTAAATCCAAAACCTATTCAGAATATTAAGTGGAGCCTACCTTAGCTGCCATTGCTGATGCTATTCCACTCAACGAATGAATACCAACTGCCCGCCAATCCTACCTTATATACTCCTCATTCGACAGATCGGTCACTTGGCGAACTTGAATTAGGCCGGATGGACACGTAGTGAATTCGCAAGTGACACATATTACGACATATATAAGATTTATCATCCTGACTGGTTTTAGGGTTCCGCAAATATCACCTTGATTGAATTCTAGAACTTGTGTTTTATGAATCTTTTCCGTATTATTTTCAGCGGCTTCCGTATTGCATTGCTGAGCAACTTCGCAATTGACTAGTTTAATTAGAATCGTTGACCACGTTCGAAATGTTAAAACTAATTTATGAAGATGTTAAACTGTTAAAGGATGCTAAGATTAGAAACAACTTTAAATGAATGTATGATATTAGATACAATTTATCCGATGTTATTCTCATACATATAATAGTTAATCCATCATTGTTATCCTATCGTACCATTATTATAAACAAGACTGACTAGAAATCGATTAAGTCGTGTTCAAGTTATGGCGTGATCAAAGGAAATAGGAATTCATTTTTTGGAGATGATCGGATTTTTGTTTAAGGTAAATGCATAAAATTATATGATGGATTTGGCTAATGTAAACTAAGTTTTATTAAATATATACATTGAAGCCTTAATACCAGAAAATACTGATAGAAGTTGGACATCGATTACCAGAATTATCGATTACATTCATGGGAAGATATATGTACTTATGTGAGAGTCCATAAGGATTTTAAGAATGGTGAAATCTTTCAACCTGCAGCCTCTAGGTCCTTACCTATTGAACCATTGGTATATATAATTATTTTGAGGAGATTCTATAGAATCTAATATAATTTTTATGATTTGGCTTTCTAACAAAATTTTAATTGAAAGCTAAAAAAGGTTTTATTTTGAAAAAAAAAATATCTTTATGAGTACTAGCTTTGCTGGCAATTCCACACGTATGTAAATCTTTAGTGGAGATAATAATACAACAAAATATAGCAACAAAACCCGGTTCGTCATAATTGAAAGAATTTTGAAATTGATAATGTAGTTAGATATTGAATCTTACAAACATACAAACTTTACCTTTATGGATCTAGATATTATGACCTTTAAAAATGTTAAGAAACTTGGAATTGTATAATTCCTTTAGATCGGATGTAATAACCATCGAACTTGCTACGTAGGATGTTATACGCGTCATTCAAGCCGAATCAAGGTCTTTGCTGTCTACACTAGGTCGAAACTAAATAAATATTTTATATAAAAAAAACATTAATTACGCCTTTAGCCCCCTGGGGCTCGGCAGAGGTGAAACCAGAACACCATATTTTCGCCATATGTGATTTTGTCCCAAGAGGCAAGCTTATCACCATATCAGACAAAATCCAAATTCCGAGCTGTTACTCAGTAGAAATACTCAATATCGCTTGCCTGACACGAGA
Organism: Manduca sexta; assembly: GCF_014839805.1. Lineage (NCBI taxonomy): Eukaryota > Metazoa > Arthropoda > Insecta > Lepidoptera > Sphingidae > Manduca > Manduca sexta. Next base: position 3,137,316 of record NC_051137.1, on the reverse strand, counting down.
TTCGAACCGCCACTAACGCTGTCATACTGCGCTAGCAAGCACCGACGTAATCATTATATTTTATGATAATTAATAAGCTTTAAAGATTTTTCCCGATATAGAAGTCCCACTGTGTTCTCTGGAATAAACATGGAAGTAATACGCCTTATACAAATAATCGTTTATCTGTAAGTTAAAATTCATTCAAATCGATTCCGTGGTTTTGCGTTAACTTCTAACAAACATCCAAAAATCTTTACAAACCTTTGTATTTATATCAATAAGATGGTAAAATATTCTTTAAAAGTACATTAGACTACTAAAATATTAGTGTCTATATGTAATAATCATAATCAAAATTATTTAATTGTATCAAAAGACGACCATGTGGTTATGCGAAATTGATAATTTATTTTCTTATCACGTAGAGATCACGGGCTCCATAGACCGTTGGGCGGCCTTGAGCTTTAATATTAGACCTTTAGTTGACAGCCGTAGTATGAAATTTTATGAAGGTAGTTAAATATAAGAGGGTGAAGGAAGGGAAAGACTGAGAGTAGTTTTGTGCTATGTTCAAAGAACTAAAAAATATGGAAGCAAATATCATGTATTAATTTTTTCAATCTCTGTTACATGTCGTATGATTGACAGATCTGAACAAATAAAAGATGATGAAATGACGAAAAAGGGAATGTAGTTGTTTATAATAAGTGTAACACACTCGTTTTGGATGGAGATTAAACTTAAAATTCCAATTATAATAATAATAAATCTTTACTGCCACAATTATATAAATGTCCATTTTATTTTGAATCCTTTGACTCCCGAATGAATTGCATCTCGGGAGTCAATCGGAAAATAAAGTAATCCAGATATGCTCGAAGTGATAATATTCTAAAAACGATAAAGTGACGTTAATAATAGTAAACTAAACTCTATTATTTTTGATCCCAATTTAATGACAATCTCCAAATTTCACAGTGAGTTAACGGACGTAGACTTATATATTCCCAAATTGGCTTAACAATCCCTAACAATTCTCAAACAATTAAAATGTTCTACAAACTACTCCAATTATTTCTGAATTAGATTTGTTGGCGACTCCGCCTGCGTATGGAATAACAACCTACTAAATCAGTCAAGGTTTATGTACCTTCCTATTCTTCTTAAAGTCAACTACTGAACATATCTCGTGTCCTTGGTCTCTACACCGAATGCACGCCCATGCAATGAGGGACATTTATCGCGGCTCTAGGCACATAGTTAAGTGCGAATACCTCACGGTTGCCAATTCACACTGAGGCTTATGAGGGCTCGCGAACATTTCCTGGCCTTCTCCATTTCTCCCATTCTAAGAGGGTTTCTTCTCCTTGCTCCACACTTTCATCCCCAGAAATCCCGTTCCAACTTTCCTTCCAGGTCCCAGCAGTTCCTAAGCCGGGAGATTCCAGAATCGCATTCGCAGGTTCCCCTGGTGTTTACTGCGGGGTGCGATAGCCGAATAAATGATGAACACAGACCTTCTAAAGATATCCTGAGCAGGTTCTTGCGATCTTTGCGAGGTACCCTTTCAGCTTCTTATTATTTGAAAGAGTTAAAATATTAAAAACTAGCTTCCGCTCGCAGCTTCGCCCGCGTGGATTTCGGACTTCAAAAATGGAGGGAGTGCTCAATTTGTCGGGATGTTTTTTTAATGTATGGTGGTATGCAGCTGGTCCGATTGTCCGGTCAGGGTCTGATGATGGGATCCTGGTGAAATCGAAGGAATCTTATAGCATGATTCAGTATTCACGCGTGATAGCTTATTATTAGCGTATTTCATGTATAACTTTGGTGTTTCTATACCGACTTCTATGATTCTTTTTTATGAAATATTTAATAATGTTAACTTTCTTAATTAGGGATGACTGAGAGTGTTATAAACGTAAGAGTAGACAAATATAATAAGAATGCTTCGAACTGCTAAGCTATCGGGAGTTACACGTGTTATTGTGGGTCAACCATAAAAGATAGACATATGCTGTCGTGGGATATATTTTACATATTTTTAAGGAGAATATTTCCGTCATACATGATTTCTGCGTAGCTTTAACCATTAAGGTTGCACACGCGACTGAAGATTAAAAAATGAAGTAACTTCTCCCGTTTTCCCAACATTTCCCTTCACTACTCTGCTCCTATTAATTGTAGCGTGATGAAAAGTATACTATAACCAGCACAGGAGTATGACAAATAATTGTACCAAGTTTCGTTAAAATCCGTCTAGTAGTTTTTGTTACAAACAACAAAAACTATTTTGTTTCTATAACGGTTATACAGACAGACAGACAGACAGACAGACAGACAAAAATTTTACTAATTGCATTTTTGGCATCAGTATCGATCCCTAATCACCCCCTGATAGTTATTATTTTGGAAATATATTTCATGTACAGAATTGACCTCTCTACAGATTTATTATAAGTATAGATAGAAGAAGATAACAAAATTTCCAGTGATTGAAACAACCAGAGAACAAAAAAAATGTTCAACTAAAGTTGTTGCAAACCGAAAACTAAGTTAACTTAGCTCGAACAGCTAAGAATTACAAATACGGCATAGTTTACATAGTTTGCAGTCTGCACACAGAACGGGACAAAATATATCAGCTTTGAGAGCTAAACAAACTTCGCTTAATCGCAGATAAAGCTGCAATCGATGTTACTATTAATATAGACAAGACGAACAAATCATTCACCTATAACTCTATATCACCCTCATCCAAAAGTATCAAAGCAATCACTAAACTAACCAATAATACATCGTCTCTGAGATATTAGAATATAAAGCCTAGAATTGGCTATGTCCTTCAAAGCAAAATACAATAGTGCTTGAATGTTTAAGCTAACTTTAGACAAAACCTCCCAGATATACAACCCAGTGAGCAAAATTTTATTGCTTTGTTCTTTTATCTAGATTTGAACTTACAGAACTGCCTTGCATGTTACTATGAGTACTAGCGGATAATATCTATATTTGCGTTATAACTACAGCCTACACGAATGGCGGTAGCACGTGGGTGTACTTTGAACATACAACGGACACTGAATGCCAAATTGACCACATTATTCATAGCATTACGAGTACGTGGTATATGTAAAGACAAAAAGATTATAAAAATAAAATATAATATTTCAAAATATTATAATTCCACGTCGTTTTTAGAATACAAAATCCGAATATGTAATGTTAATCCGAATTATGAAATTGTAATTTGCCATTGAAAGATTTAACATATTTCAAGCGGTTGCTTTTAGTTATTGTTGTAGGTGTCCTTTTTAATGGGTTAGAATAAGATTCATAATGATTAATTTTTTATTACTATCCTATTAAGACGTTTAATGAATAAAAATTATCAAATATATTTCGTGTGTTTGTGATTCCTTCCTAAAAAAATTCGGCCACGGCGGCCAATCTTAACGGAGATTAGCCAAGTACGCAGAAGATATATTATAGTGCACAATCAACCTGTGCAGAATATACAGGTGCACTCTTTGTTCCTTCACTCTCATAGTCCAGTGAGATGGCAATCCAACATGACAGGCGCAGTACAAACGGCTTTACGTGCTTCCCGAGGCACGGGGGTTTCAAACCACGAACTTCCTGACTCCAAGCTACGACTGAGTATTTTTAAGATGGAAAAACCCAGTAAAAATTTGTTTGGCCCGATCCGGAATTCAAACCCACGACATCAGCGCGGTAGTTGTACTCGTACCGTGTATAAACAACTACGCCACCGAGACAATCAGTCAAGTCACATCTAATGTGACTACGGAAATCAATAAATTTAGAGCATTAGTATTTTTAAGATATAAATTAAAAACGTAGCCAAATAACGTAATACCATTAATTTGGTAATATGTTAATTATGGCGCATGATCTTGATAAGTTTTTATAAATATCACTTGAACTTTACAGCTGACATTTGGTAAACTAAATAGACCATTTGCACATAATAAATGTTAGTTTAGATGAATATTAGATTAGTTTATCCATTATTGCTTGTTTGTTGTGTGGAGTTGATAGGATCGTTTGTATTACCAATCTTTATCAATGCATCAGTCATCAGTCACCTAACGATCATTTTTAGTGACGATTCCAATCTAGACCTTCATCTGGCCCCAAGAATGAACATATGGATGAACCCTCTGAGCCGAATTTGGGCCACGGAGGCCAATCTAAACGGAGATCAGCCAGGTACGTAAGAGATATTATAATGCACAAGTGTATGCGCAATACACGGGTGCTCTCTCTGTTCCACCACTCTCATAGTCCGGTGAGACGGGAATCCGACATGACTGAAGAGATATCGGGCGCAGAAACAACGATTTTACATACTTTCCGAGGCACGAGGATATCATGCCGCCAACATCCTGACTCCGATCCGCGACTGAGTAATTTCTAAGATGGAAAAGCCAAGTTACAAGTATTTTAAAATAATTATTTGTAAGTACTTCAGAAAACTTTGTTCTGATTGATCCATTTTCGTCATCGCGATGATCTATCACTATCCACCAGTGTCTATCGCTTAGATATATCATTCCCTTACATTTTTGTTTTTTATTAGCATTAATTATTGTAGAAAGGCATCTTATGGCCCCAGGGATAGGCCGATAGCGTAGTCTATGGGCATTAGAAGTTGTTCCGGTAGAGATCAGAGATATATACCCCCGAGCTGCGAGGAAGACTACTGCGGGGTTTTAGTCGGTAAGCCAACCTGCATAGCATGCTGGTAGCCCCGACATACCCGCCTTGGTTCTTCGCACTAATGCGGGATCTTAAAGTGATTACCCGCGAGAAATAAAATTGACATTAGGAGTGACTATTAATAGACATTTCTACGCTCGAGAATCTTCGATCCTTTCCATGACTTATCAAAACGGGAGATGGGATTTAAATCTAAAAATAAAACAACAAAACATTTATTTTAGCAACATTTTTTTATTAATTTAAGAATTCCACAGTGGAACAAATTTTTTTTTTCAATATAATATTATCTAGACCTAAATCAGATTGTAGGTAGGTTGTGTCGTGGGATAAAACTGGTTTCATCATATTTATATTATAAATAGTGCACGATTGTTGGACATACACATACCTGTATAGTGTTATAGCCTGCTTCTGTATACTTTGCCACGGTAAAGGTCCTTAATTAATCACTTTTTTACCATGGTAAAATATTATATATTTTACACTGTCAATTACGATTGGATACACTTTATAAAATAAATTTTATTTTAAAAATGGTTTTTCTATTCGCTCTATTACGAATATATAATATTTGGGTATAGGGATAAAAAATATAGGGATGATTGAAATTCACAACTCCACTGTTGTGGAATAAAATGGTAAGAGATTATTTAACATTATATTTACAATTCCTTACTATGAATATGTTGAAGTTGTGTATCCAAACGTCAAATAAACAGTAACTACGGTATGCCAAAGAACACTCCAGCCCAAAATAAAATGAGGTAGATGACTAGTACACTTTGCTTGCCAAACATTTACTTAGATAACACTTCAAAATTCCATCATGTACGCCATCTTTGACACTTAAAATTATTATCTTTTGTACTTTTCAACAATACTACTAGACGAAATCAGCGACTCATTGCGAACCTTACATTTCTGAGTCAATCAATTTTACCCAACGTAATCTTTACAATTTTATGGGCATAGAGCGTTCCTTGGACTTTGAAGCCTCTAATACGAAGCAAACATAACATTAAGTCGCTACCATACACCACATAACTAACAAAATACGCCAAAATGTTACCACACTAAAAAATTCGCTAGTACACGGCATCCACCGTCGAATATAACGCACAAATTAATTTACTAATTTTGAACGAGGCGCGTGGGCCCCAATCATAGTCCTATTAATTCGTATATGCTTCCATGATGAGGCAACCTTGTTAAAGACTGATATTAAACATCCCAAAGGAGATATAAACTATAAAGGCAATGCGCCTATTGAAAAAGAACAGGCAATATCGCATTACTTAGAATTATAGGAAACTTCTTTAGAATCATCGATAGGCGGAGATGATAAACAATCAGATAATCCATTCTTAGTTTAAAGGTCAAATCAAATATTGATTATTTTTATGTTGTATGACCAAAATTACAAAATATGTATAGTAATTTGTCTAAAACGGATTAGTTGCATTAGTTACATGAAATTTCATAGTTTATGTACGGCACGAAATTGCTCACTATATCTTCTCAGGCGCTTTTGCGAAACAACAGAAAATGGGTAGAAAATAAGATATACTTTCATAACCTAAACTAAAATTGTTGCTAATTAGATCTTTGAATCCAAATAAAATTCCTATTGTAATACCTTTACTAGGCCTATTTTGTCTTTACAAGGTCACACTCTAGCCCCTTTGAGGTCCACGCGACTCTTAAAAGAAATAAGCATGTGGTCTAACCATTGCCAATCTTTACCCAACGCCGACGGTCCTCGTAAAATAGGAGCAAAGTAGCTCTCTTACAAATGTATGATATTGTGACAGCCGAGTTCAATAAACTATTGTATTTTAAGAATATTGATCTTGTTAGTTTTCTAGTGAAGAGTAGTTGATTGGTGCTTTGACAACTTTGCTAATAGAATTCACTCCAATGTTACGAAGCGCCGTCCCACACCGTATATACATTAGCTTATGTATATTCAAACCCGCTCCGCCCCCGCCACACCTCTCGCTACATTTCCATAGTATAATACAAAAAATGAAGTCAACTAATAAATATCTAAAATCACAAGTAGTGCTATTCTTACTGTTAAAGAATTATATTATCTTCCATATATATAAAAAAGTCGCTTAAAAAAATCACAGACAATCACTTTTCCTTTACAGACATAGACCCGACGAGCGAATTTTTTTTCCCATTAAGCATTACCTTGCTACGTACAAAATCCTACGTACTTAGTTTTATAACCATCCTGGTTTAAATATAAGTCACCATTCTATCTTCCTATTCGACCACTTACTAAGATGTAGACCATTTTTCATACCCTCGCTTTCACTTGAAAGTAATGTAAAACAATTGATATTATATAAGAAAATTAATTGGATGCTCACAAAAGTAGCCCAATGTTTAGTGGGCTGCCGTGTCCCACAGATCTTTACATTTGTACATTCCCAGTAAACTACGTTAAAATATATCCACCGATGCCCCAAAAAATACAATTTTGGCAACACTCACATAAAAAAATGATACCATATATTTTTTCTCTCCTTTAATTAATTTGTACTGGCAGTAACTCGTTAAGACTTCAGTTATTTGTACTTTAGTTCTTTATGAGAGAGTGCTCGTTGCGTTAATTTATTTTTCGAATAATTTATATTAATAATATTTAATAATCCTCCATACAATTACACAAAGATGACACAGAGAACGTAGACTAACCGACATCGAGACTCATTGAACGTCATAAGACGTTTTATAAACACGTGAGACGTGTATAGCCGTCAGTGACTACCACGTCACATAATGTATTCGAAACATCGAAAATACGAATAGAGCCAGTATTAACATGAAAAGTGAAATGATCGAATCCAATATACGCTTTACCTTCAACCATTAGGTTGTCATCGCGTCCCTTCAGCCCGAGTTCCTTTATCAAGTGATGGAGTGAGCATAACTAACATTAAATGCGAGAAAACATTTTTTTTTCATTATCAAATTCGTAGAGACCTCCATTAATGAGATCGATTAAATATTAGTGCATCCTTAAAATATAAAAACATCCATTGATTATTCTTAAACGTTGCTGCCCAGTAAGGTGCATTTATTTATGTGTATGATACTTAAATGTCAATCTTAAATAATGTACTTAAGTATTACAATAAACATTAAACACGATGGACGGGTGTAAACTTGTCAATGAAACGTAAAAAAGGAAAAAAAAATATGGAAAACGAAAAATAAACAAAAAAAATAATTTTGTGACATTTTTTTTAATTCGCAGAAACCTAACAAACAATAATTCTTCAATTTTTTTCATCATCTTAAAACATAGTAACATCTATGCAACACAAAAAAAATTAACTGGGGAAAAAGTAATAATAGAAATAATAAAAAAAAAAGTGTTTTATACTCCGGAGAGTGAAGGAAGGTACAATTAGATTACTGCGTGGTTGTGGCCGGTCCCGCCGCTCTGGTAGGAGGTACGTGAATGAGATTACGAACTAGCCTAAATAACACTTAAGCTACACCATCAACTCAGCTCGATTACAACGAACCCTAGTGACACGTCGATGTAAACATCATTTGAGCATACAACAGAGTTATTCGTCCGCAGCCTACCTTGCAGAGATTCAGATTACGTGCTTTACAGTTAACATCCAGCTTTATTTACATATCTTATCTAGAACCAACAAGAGCTTTGTAAAAATATCTGTCACATATAATTTCCATTCCCATCCAAAATACATCTCCGAGACAGTTATAAAATTTCGAGTCACTAAAATTGAATCCTGAGGTAGCATATTTGTACTTTAATTTTTATTAAATTATTATTAACATTTTTTTTTTATTTTTCACGATACGCTTACACGCTAGAGTTTATAATTTTTTTCTTCATATAAAAAATCTACTTAATGGCTTACATAAGACTAAATTATATTCCTCGAGGTAGATACTCTTATGCTAAAACTAAAAGGGCCATGTCGGAGGCTACGTTCAAATATATTCAAACGCGTCCCGAAGGCGCGGACGTTCGAAAGTAATATCCAAACAAGGCCCGTGTGACGGCAGAGGGTCACCATACCCGTAACAATCTTTGGCTTTACCATCACGACATCTCGCGACATTATTTACAAATAAGAAAAAAAAACTTACAACATACACTTATCTATGAAACCAGAAACGGAACCAAAATGCATTTAAATGCGATATCCATTAAGCAAAAACTAATTTATAATTGTAAATGAGGTCATAAAGAGCAACATAATAGTTTCGCATTGGTGAAACATTGGATCCAATTCAGATTACTGTGCCGCGTGTGTCTCGCAAACGTTGGCCGTAGCCGGTCTATGAGACCCACGCGGTTAACTCTCACAAGCCAACTCCGACTAATAATAACAGCCACATTATATAGGGGGACCGGCCCAAGTCCATGATAAGGGGATTGCGATACATTGACTAAAATATGTGAGACCCTATCACATCAAATACATTACAATTACTATTAGGGACCACTTATAATCGTCCGTTAATTATTTTTAATAATGCGCCAACTTAATGTAGTGGTGTTATCCGATAATCCGAAATACATAGAATTATTTCATTAATTTTGTACAATCACCTGAAATAATTGTTTACAAATGCACAAAAATATTGTGGAATAAAAATACACACACTTTAATGTAATCTAAAATTTGTACCTTTAAAAATTTCGAAAGATGCAAATCTAATTATTGATTTCGTCAACTTTAATGCCAGTTGACATTACATTCGTTTGTTAACACTTATACCATCGATCTAAAACGAAGGAAATGAATTACGAAGCTAAAAAAAAACGTGATGCATTAATGCAATTCTCTTTAACGTATCACAAAAAACATTAAATGTCAAAAGAAATCACAACTATGAATTTTGAATTCATAAGAGAACAAACCAAAATAGAACAATTACCTCTCGTATAATAAACGTTATGATAACAATTTGAAATAATCGAAATAGCAAAACATTTTCTTAACAATACACTTACCGAAAGAATGACAATAAAAGTAAATTTTAAATTTTTTTACAATAAAGAAAAATAAATCGTAAATTGACGAAAACTGTCGATGTTGAAAAGTTCACTCCCGAAGCGACGTTTCTTGAACCAAACGAAGGCATTGCGCGGTAAATCCGCATAGATACGTCCCCCGGCCTTCTCTAAAGCCCCCTCGACACAAGATGACAGTGTCTCGACACACTATACCAAACGCACGAACACCCAACCAAATCCTTGAGGTCACAGACAAAAAAACAAAGATTTTCTGTGCGATAATTAACTATCATATACCGTAACATACATTTACAAAGAACTAAGCCAAATTTCATAATCCTGTACCACCCACTGCCGAATTTGACATTAAATGTCTAACAATCCCAAATATTTCCCTTTTCAAGCAAAATAATGTAAGCCTGTGAACTCTTGACACTAAGAACTACCATCCCATGAGCGTTGCTTTGAAATCAATACAGATTTACATTAAAACATGAGAATGCGTAAGAGATTATTTCATTAAAATATCATTTGTAGAAAATAATATTTCAAAATAGCCTGTTACGTAATATAAAATATAATTCTCTATTCACTGTAACTAGCTTCTATTAGGTCTATTGATACTGTCGAATATATGGAATCCAATTCGTATATTAAATATTGGGTTTTAATTTGCACACACCCTGTACCTTGATACTGTTATGTAAAAATAAATGATATGGTCAGTACTTTACAGTTTAAATTCGAGTAACTTCTTTAAAATTAAAAAGAAATGCATATTAAACTAAATATACTATTAGGTTTCATTAATAAATGGCATTCGATTTAATTCTGCATAAAAAATAACAATATTTACTTTCATTATCACCTTAAAGCAAATTTGTCACGTAAAATAAAATCACTTTGGCGATGCACAACTTGCATCTAGTTGGTAGTTATAAAACACATAATATTAATAGCATACATAAATGTAATAAAATAAGTCATAAGTATTATGAAGTTAACCCCTATTTTCAATATGCGAATCGAATTCCATTTTTGATTATCAAAAAACGAATAATCATAAAACAAAGGTAACTTATACGCTGTCTTTTAATTGTTGTATAAACTGAAACTAAATAAAAGTCACTGAGCCTTGATTAACTTCCATAAATATATCCAATAAGTGTATCCTAAAATATAAATATAATAATAAATATGAATGCAACTTATTCCTAAATATCAGGAATACAACGCACAGTCATTACATTCACACTTAACAAGAAATAAAAATAAATAATACAAATGTGAACTTAAAATTGAGGATATTTGGCACTGTCTGCTTTATGTAACCTAAGACCATTTATTGCAGCTGAAATATGTCATATTTCATGTATTACACTCACCGGCCGGCCCGCGACGTCTAATCAACAATATATAATACATCACACCGCGGGTAGGCCATCATTTATCATTTAAATAATTATTTTTTCATTTATAAATCTCAACTGGTTGCACTTGAAATGACTAGGAATATAGAAGTAGTAAGTGGCCTTCATCTAAATGCACTACGAAGAACAAAACGGAATGTTAAAATCGACACCATCCCATGTAACATATAATCATTTGGTCTCAATAATAACACCCGACCAGGCGAGCCTGTTGCGACTTGCGAACGATTGAAATGGATTTGTTAAACGCATTCATGCATCGAACCTTACATGCAAACATTTTTATAACACTTTTTCCCTAACTACTTATGTATCTACGGCAAATTGTACTTTGTACAAAAGTAAAACCGTTCATTATTCACTGTACAGTAAAAAACTGGTGAAACTCTACATTCGTATATTCTCGCACATTCTCCTTCATCGACATTGTGGCAAAATGATAGATAATCTAAACTCAGCCCAATTGTTCGGTATTGTATCACAGATATGTTCGAATATGTAACTTAAAACTGTAGTATGTCACTTTAGACTATTGTCATTACGAGTATGTACACGTACGTGTGCAGAAATGCTACAAAATAAATTATATTAAAATAAACAGAGGTAGTTTTGCCACAGTGCGCCGTATGTCTTGTTTCAACCTAGGCCAAGGCGATTTACAACATTCTCCTATTATTTACATACACTTAGCCTATGACCATCAGTCTCAACATCATTTCTAAGATTTCCTAGCTCAGATAATTTTATATAAGCTATGTCATATCGACCGAGAGCACAAAATTAAACGTCTACAAAGGTAACTCTATCCCACTGTCACTGGACATATCGAAGTTTGCAAAAAATCAAGGTACGTTCAAGCGATGAAGGTGCAATAACGAGGTACAACATTTTTCAAACATGGTACCAGACAGAGACCAGTACTGAGCAACCATTCGTAGTCACACATGTATATTAAATTAAGTAACAATTATCGCACAATTTTCATAACCTTAAAAAATCTTAAGATCAACTTTTGAGGTAGATACTGATTACATAATATGCATCAACGAGGTAATTTATTGTATGCATGTTGCACGGCTGCGGCGAGACGACGCCCGCGTTTACCTCGGAGACGCCGAAGAAAGTTTACGAGTAGAAACCTGCGAGAGGGAGACATCCGCAGAGCCGACGTCCGCCGACGCCCGCCGAAAGCAGAGGTAGTTCGGTTGAATAGAATAGAGAACAAAAGGTGCGTAGGACGAGGTCTTACTGCGTGTGGTTGGGGACGGTGCCTTGGGGGAGTTGTGGGGTGACCTGATGGCGGTGCTCGCGGGCGATGTGGCGGCGCACGGTGTTGTTGCGCGTGAACGTGCGCGAGCAGTAGGGGCACGGCACGCGGATTCCCTGATGCCGCTGGCGGATGTGCGCGCGCAAGTTCGTCTCGTACCCGTATAGTCTCTCGCAGTATGGACATTTCAGCTTTTTTCCTGGAAATGTGCAGATGTTTGTGTTACAGTTGAGATCTATAACTGTTAGTTTCTATTCCTTGGCCTTTTAACTTTTAACTTCTGTTTGTACTAGTAATATGGTGTTTAAAAAGCACAATTCACGACATTAATTTCTTCAAGGAGTTTAGTTATCGGATAAGAGTTAAGTATACTCAAATATAACTTAGTCAATATTGATCGTGAGACTACAAATCGTGATAATATTTATTCGAGACAAACTCTGTATAGATACTTAATAGTAATTACTACTTACCTATTTTTAGCTAATACCATATTAGATTCTTTAATGTTTTTCATTAAGCTATTTGGCGTGTCGTTCATTTGGGTGATAAAAGTAAGTAACACCAACCCATCATAGAAGTGCGATAAGAATAAGTAGAGAAACAAGAGTTCTATACCCATTTACTAAATGTAAGAAGACATACCATCCTAAAGAAAGTCAGTAACCCATACAATCAATCGCCTAAATTGTCACAATTTCTAAATCCATTAAAAATAATGTATTTAGTTTTATTTAACCAACTTCCAGAGTAGATCACTCAATTCGTAGTAATTCCTCATATCTGTAGGTAATTAATAAAGTAGAGGTTTTAGTCTCGACACGGATAAATACTTTGACCTTACCGTCAGCAGTAGCGATCCCTCCAGACTTGCTGGTGATCAGCTTGGCTGGCCAGATGTCGGGGCTCGGCTTGGGCGGCACCGGCGACGTCTCCAGCGGCTTGTCGTGGTAGTTAGTGCCGGTGATAGCCGGCGGTGGTGGCGGCGAGTTATTATAGCCACTGGGATGGTACTCATTTTCGTTCTTCACTCGTAAATCTGGAAGAGACAGGTCAGGGAGTCAGAGAGTGTTTTTACATCCAAATTTTCTTTCTATATATATGTATGCCATGATGATACCATCAAGTGTTTGTGGACATGTTTCTAGAATATAGAGCTACCAAGAGATTTGGATTAAGCATCTTAATTTCAGATATAATCTGTTGCTTCCGTCAGCTAGTGCAGATGAGGAATGGAAGTTTTAAATGCAGCATGAGAAGGAATCTTAAAATAGAATTAATGAAGGGTTTAAATAAATATGAGAGCAACAATGGAGAATGAAATTATGAAAAATGTAGTTATTAATGCCGTTATGCATTTTTTTATAATTTTACCATGACAAATATCGAATTGACACACGACAAAATCGTTTCTTTAACATAATATGTAATGAGTTATTTCTAATTCTGGGAGAGTTTTACTTTTCAAAACAAAACTCGTAAGTGAATTTAATTTTAAGAAATCTGATAGACCCTGATCCATTTAATCTAATATGTCACCTTCAGCACCCTGATCGTTGGATAAGCGTTCCATCATTTCATCGTTGGCCGAGGCGCAGCGTTCATAGCCGTTGTTCTTTATCGGGTTGCCGAGGGTTGTGGTGCAGTCTGGTGGGTTGTTCTCCTCGTACCGCGCGCCGGCACCTGGCGACGAGCGGGTGTCTGGCTCATCGGCCACGCTGCCGCAGTGGGACGATGATGAGCTTTGCCTGAAAATGAAGACATATTGCAATTTGATGGGGTTGTTTTTGGGATGGATTTTCGGACTAAATAGTCTTCGAGTGTGTTTTTGTCGTGGATTCGGCATTTTTCAAGATTATCAATACGAGGAAAACAAACAATTAATACAGTAAGTAAAACTGGCCGTAAGATGACTAACATGAAACATTTGTATTAACATACATTTACATTTGAAGAGAATTATTTTACCGAAGAAGTTGAAATTAAATTCCAATTTGAATAATCAGGAAAACGAATTCCTGAAATTTTACCGTTTAAATATTTTATTAATAATCTTTATTGCATTTTACCTGTAATTCCGTGCGTGGGGGCTTGGGGATGCGGATGGTTTCGGCGGAGCTGGCCTGCGATGGGAAGAGGCGTGCAGCGGCATATGATGAGCTGGTGGGGCATACCGACCCATGCTGCCCGAGCCACTATGTATGGGCAGTCCGTACTGCGGCATGATCGGGGCAAATGTCGCCGTGTGCGTCTGTTGCGGAGCGGACTCTTGCACCTCACAGTTACCAGATCCTGACACCGGGCTCGTCTTAATGCGCGCCTGGTGACGCTCAGTCGACGCCTGCTGTGTCTGTTGCTTCACCCACGCATCCTGTGACATCTCCATCGACAAACCTTTGACCTGGAACGTAAATCAAAATTGGAACGGAGTGCCATTGACACTATTTCCCATTGTATATACAGTTGTGTAAGCGTTGACGTTCGAAGTATTTTTATAACAATTGTTAAAACAAATCCAACCTCGGCCTTCGGTTTATCATAATTTTATAGAAAACTCATGGAAACTGCCACGTGTCACAATTTTGGGATTGTTTCAAAACAAACGATATCGCTATTATCTACGCAATATTTTACTATCGTGCACGATCTGGTACATGATTACGTTTATATCACAATATATGTTGGACTGCAATTAGGCATATGAATCACGATGTAGAAGCCGAGGCCACAGCCTTATTTGCAAATCGAAATATTTGATACGAACAAGATATGAAATTCGTTAAAATGTATCGTAATGATATTCCATGTGATTGGAAAGTTTTATCTGGATTGACAAGGAATTGTTGTTGTGTTTTTGGAATGGGACAAAGGTAATAAAAGATACAGCCTGATTTCTGAAGGAATTCTAAATTGTATACTAATAGTATGTTATTGCAGTAAAGATGTAGACGTTGTGAATTTTGGCATTTTTGGCCCAATGTATTTAAGCAACCTATAAATTACTGCTATACATTAAGAAATTAGAACAACCGATAGCTACTTTACGCCTTACCTTACTGTATAAGTCGAGAATGAGTAGAGTTTTACTCTATCAAAAAATCACTTTAAAAACCCACCTGCAAATTCTCCCCACTCTTCAGGAAGCTGGAGAGAGCATCCTGGCTGACGTGCACCTCGCCTTTGTACATGAACTCGAGGAGCGCCTGCATATTGTCCGCCGTGGTGGCCTCGAGGAACACATAGCACGCGCCGGCGTGGCTCGGCGGCGCTGTGTCGAACAACTCTTGAAAGTGCTTGCTGCATGCTGCCAGGATCACCTTGTGTGCTTTAAACTGACGACCTGCAACAATTGAGAGGATTTATTAGATTTAATGTTATTTTGTTTTTCTCCCTATCTTTCACTATCATCATCAGCCAAAATGATACCACAAATGAACAAATCTATCCCCTAATGATTTATATCGTCCAACCAGCTTGTCTTTATTTCAGCTTATTTTGATTGTTCCTTTCGTTCAAAGTTTATCTCCTTACTATGATGCTTAATAGGCCTAATTTTAACCATCCACTAAGATCTCACTGACTCTGGCGTCTTTTTGTACACTGTCAAATCTTTGTAATAGAGAGGAACCAACTAGGTACCTATCAAATAGAGGAACTTGGCCCCCCTCCCTCTGCCCTCTGACATAAAACCTAAGTAACACACTCACGCCATTGTGAAATTTTAAAAGTACTCATTGTATATTCATTGGAATAAAAAAAATGGGGCGCGAAAGTTCTCGCCATAATACAGTTTAGCACAGGTATGAGTGATCGATGCAGTTCTGTGTTTTAAATAATACCTTACATCATGACGCAAGAACTAAAACAAGTAATAACACATATTTTTTATCTGTTTATTTAACAATTAACAACCGTTTACAATAAACGATCCCAATCTCAATCTTTAATCCGATTCCGAGAATGAACCAATCAAAATAACTCATTTGTACGCATGTCAAAAATACTTTGTTCTGATTGGTCCATATTTGACATATATTGAGAAAAGCGCTTGCTACCGTTTTTAAAAGTAGCAGTAAGAAGATTCGTGGTTAATAAAGCAATTTTTGAGTTAAGTAAATTATCATAAAGCTTAGGGTTAACTAATTTATTTCATTATTAAACTATTTTGTAGATTTTGCCTCGATATTATATAATTAGATACATAAAATGATGTTACGGGTAGATACATTGTTCCGTTGCTACGTATTCAATATAGAAACAGTAAAAAAATATTCAGACTATCAATTATAGTTATATATTTTGCATTTCAAATTTATTACTGCAAATAAAGCAAGCCACTATAAAATTGTATCCCTTGATGCTATCGCCTTGCCTAATCCCATTGACCCTATTATCTATTTTTATAATCTGTGGTATACGCTAAACGTGCGTCTGGCGCCCACGCGATGCAATAAGCAATAAACAAAAGTCAAGGCAACGTGTGTCAGACGCGGTCCCAGAGCAATTTCACGTGGCTACTACTAGGAAACATTCTTTTTTTAGTTCACAATGCGTAGCGTGATTAGATTATACGTTTTCGTACACTTCTATGCGTAAATATTTGAGCTGTTACAGATACACATGTTTAGTTCCCACACTCGTTCATAGATGGCGTTGATTGGTTGATTAATTTTAAAAATAGAAACGTATCGATCTATGTTACCGTTTCTTAAGGCATTACGTATTCCTACAAACCCCATTTCGATGGTATTTAAGTAACGTTTCCACTATTAAAAGTAAATGTAACGGTCGGCGTAATCCAATTAAAGATTCATGTACCTAACGTATGCGGTGAACTATGTAAAAATCAATAGACTAGTGGCGTTGCGTAACTTTATCAATGTTTTTTCAGTGTGTCAAATTGTCGATACTAGGCCACGCGTCTGCCGTATGCTGCGTCCACTATAGATAGTACTTACATCTAGTTACGTCACTGTACGACGAACAGCGCGGAACAAAATATGGTTGGCCTTGGACCCACTGCCGCATGCGTTGGGAAGGCCGCGCGCAAGCGTCCCGATCGTGCGGTTAAATTGGTCTTTGTTATGCGATTATTATGTTACCAAAGAACTTTATAATAAAGATACCATTATATACAATAGTACATAAGTAGGAGTAGATAGATATTACTAAACAGATACTGAAAAGATTTGTAATAACTCCGACATGCAAAAACATATTTTATATATAATGTCATATTTGAAACATCAATTTAAAGTTTTAAATGATACAATTTTTATTGATTCTAAATTGGACATTACATTTATATGTAATACTTTACGCCATACCGATTTGAGACACCTTACTACTCTTTCTCTAACAAAAACATTTCAAAATGTAATAGGTACAGTATACGTAATATTTCAAATTTCTCTGTACATATTTTCTATCTCTGTGATCCTAATTTATTACTGTCTCGTTGCCAGAATAGGTCATTAGCATTATGAAATATATCCTCAAACTTCAGCAATCTTGAATAGGTCACTGACCTTGGTTTCTGGGCCCGTTTATACGGATTTACGATGAGTTTACAAGATAATTAGCATAGGAATTATAAATATTATTCCAAATTCCTGAAGTATCTATTGCTAATATTTTGCTTTGAATACCTTTTTGCGTCGTACGATAACAAGAAAATATATTCAATACCTACAACTAAACATAATCATAATTGTAAGTCAATGCTATACATTTTATTTTGTAGACCAAACAGAAATAGATTTAAGATTAAACTTATTACTTACATAGGTAGTTAAATTATTACAAATTTTTTAGTGGATAGTAACTTTGCATTGCCATTACACAATCAAAACAAAAACTTAACTATGAAGTACCAAGCGTAAAAACTATAGAGGTGATATCTTGCTTAATACTATACCAACCATATTTAAAAATTTCCGATAACTTTAAATTTTAAAAGCTCGATTATTAATCGCACTCGACAATCGCCGATCGCGAAAAACGCACGCGTCCATCCGTCCTTACGTAGAGGCACAACGCTGCACGACCGTTCCGCTCCTCCAAACACCGCCCACGGATTAGTTTCAAAATACTTCCTCGTGCGTGTTCTACGCGCAGTTTTTCATTATATGCAATAAAGTAGTTATGTCGATATGTTTACGGTCTATTTTTGAACTATACGACGATTAGCGCGCATTGTTATCAGCAAGGAGCTTTAATTTTGCTTCCTAATAGAACGAATGGCCCGCGACAAAATAACCAAGCGATTTTGATAGTTTTATAAATACTATAGATGAAGGCAGGGTAGTAACTAAGATGATAGTTGATTACCTTTAACCACGAAAAGGGAACACAGTCGATAATTATATAAGCTATAATTACATACATAGCATCAACTCTATTTCTCTTTTCAAAGGTTTAAGCAGAGGTGTAACACACCCACATTTCGCCAGTTATGTTAAATTTCATATAATAGAGGGTATTTCCATTTATCAGACACAATTATAGAATCCCGGATTCGAACCCAAGACCTCGACGCAATTGCCGCGTGCGCAATACAACTACGCCACTGTACAAGTCGTGAACTATAATTCTGATCTTCTATTTCCGTAGGCCAGACTAACCATAGATATTTAACTTAACATGAAGCACACAAACGATGGTGCTATTGTTAATAGACATAAGACTCATAATGCTTAGCAATCATACAAGCTACAATTATCTGCAAAGCGATCGAAAACAGTGGTTAAGTATTAATACTTGATAGCAATAGAGAAGACAATGATACATAAGATCTTACTAAAACAAGAGGCCTTCTTCCTAGCATACATAGGTACCGTAATTATACATCTGATTCTCCAAACTTTAAAGAAACCCAGTATTCACTGATAAGACTTGTAACTGCTAACATGACAGCCAAACACTTAGAACGCGAGGAACTGCCATAGCCAAATGTGCAAATGATTAATGAATTCTAGAATTAATTAAACAGTGTCGTCGACCTAGAACATTCCGTAGTTATTACGAGAAAATTTACAAGTTTTTTCAGTATCTGGCATAAGTTAACGAACTTTAATTTTTATGTCATAAAATACGTAATTAGTCTTATTTTTATTTATTTTTATGACACACCAGCAGCTTACACATTAAACAAGCATGAAATAGGAGATGATAATACAACGATACAAACATACAAACTAGTAACAACTGTACACAGCATTGACAATATAAAAGTCACTATAAAATACTATATTATTATTATCATAACAACAGTTAATCAAAACAATACATAACCAGAAGTAAAATAAACAGAAGACGAGAATATTAACTGTCTACCGAGCAGACTCATTACAATAAAAACACTTTGTAGTTTTTATTTAGGATATGTCACATTTTTTTCGAAAGGATTGAAAAGAATCGTAGTCAATCTCTAAACGGAGTTTATTCTATAGAGTCTTGTAAGACATATAGCCTGGACAGAAGAATCATACTTATTAGTGTTTGCCATTGCATTTTATTCCTTACAGTAATCATATTAAAAATTGTCAACGTTAAAATTTTCATGTACTAAACGTATTTTTCTCCTTACCCTATCATTTCCTTGTACGCTTTTGTTTATAAATTTCAAAAAATCAACGTTTTAACCAAATTCCTTATAAGAAGCAGCATTTGCCACTGAAATTCCATTTACAGCCTTTACATTTGAAAACGCAATACTTGAAGTCTCCAGAATAACTGCAACTTAGCACTATACAGATCGTGTATCAATCGTATCCTGTTGCATTCATTTTATAACTGTGGGAGAATGTTCCCCTACGTTGACCTAATAGATAATCGACGCAATAGAGGATGGACCTAACTGCACCGGGACCTAAATAGGCTAAGGCTGTTCCCACATGCATTCAATGCGTATGAACTGCATTTATGAAACGATTCTGAACGTCAGTGATTTAAATTGATAAATGGATGATGAGGCTGTTACTTCATTGGTGATCTATTGTGGTTTTGTGTTCGCGGATATCTATCCTGCGATGTGGCCTTGGTGTACACAGTTTAGTGTTGAGCAATGAGATGTCGCTTGGTGTCGTGTTGACATATATTTCTAACTGCGTTTTTGAAGGCGTGGGATTGATGATAACTGTAATAGATACGATAGAAAAGAAGACCCTTAAAATATGTTCTGTGGTTGAAGAAAAAGTGTCCTATTGTTTAAAATATCATAAAAATGTTATATGAAAAGACGCTTTAACCCAATGAATTATATACCATTAAACAAAATAACAATAGATAACAATATTACTCAGATAATTTGTATTACAAAAATGCATTTGAAATGCAATATTTGAGAGCAAAAAAAGCGTTAAAAGTTAATTTCTGAAGGCGAAAGCAATACTGCTGCGGACACGCCTCTCCAATTTCATAAATGTGAACTATCATACCGATTTGTGCGGTTTTAACCGTAGTACCGTCCGAACCAACCTCTCAAAACATCGAAATGAAATAAAATTAAATTGGTTTATTGATCATGGTGTTATGAGAAAACTAGTTTATGCACGCAGCTTCGCCCACGTGAAGGAGTTTTCCGGGATAAAGTTCTGCTATATTTTTACCGGTATAGAAAGTATCTTATAACCTTCTCAGGGTCTTAAACTATCTCCGTACCAAATTTCATTAAAATCCGTTCAGTAAATTTTGAGAAAATCGATAACATACAGACGGACAGAAAAGGGGAGTTTGTTTTATAATGTTTAGATTAAAAATGGTATTCATACACTGCCAAAACCTGCATCATTCAATTTAATAGTAGTAGTAACAACAATGGTTGAATCAAAATAATCTTGTCAAGATTGCCTTCAAACCTTCGGTTGTTATGTAACTAGGAAACGTTCACAGCATCTCAATTGATTCGTAAACACTTGCCCTTGAGTTGGACTTGTTCAATTAATAGTTATGCAGATGTTATTGTTTGTGTGGATTTTTAAATTGATATTGGACATATTTTATAAAGAAGTTTGGACTGAAAACTGACGGCATAATTGCCTCTGTCAAAAAAAAACAAAATCACTTTTTTTAAATCTAGACTTAGAATTAATTTTTTGCGTCTTCGAGTGTATCGATCGGACGAAAGCAGTTGTAACGTATCGGAATTGCGTAAAATTTGCTTGTATTTAGTTGTACACATTTTTTTCTCCAAGGTTACATTTAAAATGTAGTTAATTCTTTGTCTATGGTTGTTTTAACATAACGGCCACTGCGTAAAACGTATGATTTGCACAATATAGTAAGTTAATATCGGATATTTGAATTTAGAACTAGACATAACTTTGATGGGTAAAATTTTATTCGAATTTTAAACCTTGATTTAGATGCTGGCCGAATATAGACGAGAAGAAACAAACACGAATAAGTAAACTTATTCGAGTGTATTTGTTATTCATAGTCAAATTCGTGCACGAATTATTCCCCGATAGTGTAAATTAAGCCTATATTATTAATACAAGTTTGATGACGTTCTAAAATGGATAATACCTTTCCGACGCCATTTTCCGTAAGCCGAATATATTTTTAAAATTCGAAACTTGTTTGATACGTCCATTATGCAAATTCTAACACGCTCTGTCCAATGATATAATTAAATTTTATTCCAAAATGTCCATCGACTGTTACATAAATAACGAACCTTAATTTTAGGCCATTAATGTGTTCACCTTATCGATAATTTTTATTTTTAAATTTAAAATGTTTTCGATATTTACGATATCGATATAACAGGTCTTTCGTCATAATAGGTATAAAATTCGTTTTCTATACTCCATTTATTTTTAAACTACCATAATATAGACAGAATACATATAGCGAAAAGTGGGTGTACCAAATAGGCCTCTGCCTACCCTTCTCGATGAAAAAAGATGCGCTTATTTTAAAATAAAAAACTCAATTCAAACAAACAATGATACAAACTCATACAGCTTACTGTTTATGAAACCTTAAAAAAGACGACATATCAGCCGACCAATCCTACAATGCATCCATGCAGCGTTCTCACGAGCGCCTCCCTGCGGCACGACAAGGAAACGTCCGACCGACATTGCGCCTGCGCAGCTTGCAACACTACGAGACATTGGCCTCATTTTCAGACCCAGTGACGCTTATCTTGCATGTGTGCACGGTGCGTTTGATATCTACTGTATTTATTTTCGTTACAAAATGTAGTACGGCAGTTTGTTTTTAAACAAAATTTTAAGTGTAACCTTGATTGATACGTTACTTCATTCGTAATTCGAACGCGTCGATTGCCAGGTTACGTTTGTTTGACTTTTTGATTTTAAATTGGCACTGGCCACTTTTATTCGAAAGAAAAAAAACTTGAAATACGTCGATATTTATAACATATAACGTCACTTTTTTTATGAATAGAGCTCATGGATTAAATAGAACATGATATTATTATAATACATTTATAGATAACCACACACCGACCGTTAAAATAAAGAATAGAACTGCAAAAGTCGTCTAACCAAACCAGTTCAAATATGATTTTAATAAGCAATACAAAGCTATGATGCCAATTTAAATGGTGCATGCCGACCTACATTCCTTCACAATTTAACGTTCACTAAAACTGTGCGTAGTATCAGGGCCCCCGTGGCTGCATCGAGACGCGCCGCGTAAATAGGTCATCGGTCAGCTGAATAGATTATTGAGGATGAATGTGACTGGTTTCATTATACAATAGTAGAAAAAACTAGACTGTCAGGATGCCGAGCGACATCAAAATAACAAGCATATTTATCTATCAAAAAGATGGCAGCAAAATTTTAAATTAACCGTTTTTTAATTCAAACGACGTTCCATTTTCAAATATTAGTTTGGGTGCATGGGGTCGAGGTTGATAAATTTGGATTGGTAATGATTAAAAAGGCATTGAAAACTATTTATAGTAATAGGAACTACTGAATTGTTTTGTTATCATAAGTGAACACAAAATAATTGGGTTAAAAATAATACATTTTAAGAAAGGCTACTGAAAAGCAACAAGATCACATGCTGCGATATAGACTAAACAAAGTTGCTAGTTTACTCGAAACTTGCATTCCTTTTTTGATTAAAAATAAATAGTGTAATAGAAAAGAATACTTAAATTTTTGGTGGTAATGAGAATTTTCAAATTCTAATTCGTAATGTTGAGTAAAATGAAACGTAAAATCTCTATATAATAATTCCATGCTCAACCATTTACGTAGTTATGTCAGGCTTTATAAAAAAAAAACACTATTCCAATTTCAAAATTTAAAACTGTACTATTTTTATGCAAATGAATTATTATAATCCTCTTTTGGTTGTACACAGGAGCACGTGTATAACGCCACGATGCCATTGACTTAAGTGACTCATGCCGACTTTTCCATTCAATTTGTATTTGATTTTTATGATACAAGGCATTTTGACACGAAGTTTTTATTAAGTAATAAAAAATATAGTTTATAATCTCATCTCTACACTATAAAAGGCACGCAGAACGTTTCTTTTAGGCCCTCTACAATATATTGAAAGTTTGAATTAATTGTAAGCGTTTAAATATTGACCAAGTATAAATTTTTTTTTGCCTATATGGGCATAATAAATGTAAATTTAATGTATAATTTTAGACACTATAAGCATAATTATACATGTAGTAAAGAGGTTAGTTTGAATTTATATTTAAATAATTTATAATAAAAATTACAAAATAAATACATAAAATTTGTATTAATATTTTTTCTACAATGTAACAATGTATAATTAACAATTTATGCAAAAAATATTGCTACAACTAGAAGCGGGTATACAATATTAATTAATTATAATATTAGCCCGGTATTATCTATAAGCGGCGATAGCCTAGTTCGGTGTGGAACGGACTGCCAAGACGAATGTCTGCAGGTTCAAATCCCAAGGGCACACACCTCTGACATTTCTAAAAAAAAAAAACATGTGTGTATTCTTTGTGAATTTATCGTTCGCTTTAAGGGTGAAGGAAAACATCGTGAGGAAACCTGCACATCTGAGAAGTTCTGTATAGGAAATTCGAAGGTGTGTGAAGTCTACCAATCCGCACTAGGCCAGCGTGGTGGACTAAGGCCTAATCCCTCTCAGTAATAGACGAGGCCCGTGCTCAGCAGTGGGCAAGTATATAATACAGGGCTGATATTATATTATATTATCTATTGTCCTATAGCCAGGTACGAGCCTCCTCTACTACTTAGAGGCTTTTGGACACCACACTAATATAGTGGGCATATTTTATGCAGCCAAGGCAAACCGACCCCACTGTACCTGATGGATTAAGGTCCAGATAAAACGTCGACAGGCTGGTGATCCTCAAGGCTATGCCAGTCTATTTACTACTGGATAGACACAGTTTGATCCCGGAACGCGACGTTGTTGTCGACGTTGTGGTCGCTATCCCGAAGTATACAAATGGCTAGCAAAAAGTCAACTTAGCCATAAATTTTAAGAAATGACAAAATATATTAGTTATTAGCTTCACTACGTCCTTGATTGGTAGAATCTTTTAGAATTTATTTAACATTGACATTACGGACAAGTCTACCGCATTATAATGTTTTATTGTGTTTACGCGAATGTTAGACATTGAAGTAAAACTATATTTAAATGTTGGGAGAAAATAATAATACAAAATCCGCGATCAATTTCAGAAAATAGTTTTATTTCAATATAGATCGCAATATTGCAAACCTACCTATAAATTATTAATTATTCTATAAATTTACAAACCTGGCCCATTATTTACGGCCATAGGGTTTGTCTTGCCCAACTGGATATTATACTAATTGGTCTTAATGGCTTAAAAAAAAAATTAAAAAAAATTAAAATAAAAACAATAAATCTTAAAAAAACATTGGAAGGCCTCGTGCGGATTATTTGGTTGTGAATGAGTTCCTAAAATTGTTTCTCAAAGTATTCCAAGATCTGTTTATACAATTGCTAGAAAATAAAACTCCTAAAACTATTTTACTAGGAATTGTAACTAAAATAACTGTCATTTAGCGGCGTATGGTGAAATTTTTCGAAAGAGAATTCGACAACATATAGGTAATTTTTTTATTGCTTTGAATGACGAGACGAGCTTGCCGTTCGACTAATGGTAAACGATACAACCGCCTATAAACAGTAGAAACACCATCCAACACCTTGAATTACAAAGTATTGTTTGGTATTCCAGTGCGCTCGCCATCCTGATACATGAGATGTTAAGTCCTAATATATCCAATAGTTACACTGGCTGCTATGACCTTCAAGCCGAAACACAACAGTTACTATACACTGCTGCTTGGCGGTAGAAATAGACATTGCGGTGGTACCTACCCAAGCGGACTCTTACATATGACAGGCCTACCACCAGTAATTAATATGATGATATTAACTAATATTACATTAGTGTCTTTAGATTTAATGATAATTTGATTCTAAATAAAGGGAATCCGGGAAGAATAGGGTTATATTGACCTCGCCACGGCTGTCCTGCATACGTAGATTAAATTACCGACATTTATATCATCTCATATAAACTAAACCATGGATATGTATGTACTACCTACTAGATTTGACGTTCCGAACATTTACTGTATTCAACTGAATTGAACTGCAATCCATTCAAACTGACTTTAGAATGGTGTCAATATTGACAGCTATTTAAAGCGATGATGTTTGATGTTTAGCGTTGCAGTGAAGCTGCTTTACTTCTAACTTCAAATTTTCAGACAAATAGTTTATATGGACGTACGTGTCTATAGAATATACGTCGATGAGCTAAACTAGTTAAAACCTAGTATAAGTTGTAAATTAGACCAGTCCAACCAAATTGGATTTTTGACAGGCTATCAAATTAACAATGTTTTCTTTTACGCACTTCACGTATAAGTATGCGGTATTCAATTAAAATGTACTCTAATATTGAATTTTAGTAATAAAATCGATAGCTTTTAAGGTTTTGTAATGACAGTTGATGATTATTTGTTCAAAGTCGAAATATTGAGCGTAACGCGTTTGCCTTTTGTTGAACTAAATAAATTTCCTTCCTGTACAAAAATATTCCAGCAATATTCGGTTAACAACCATAATATTATTCTAAACAGCTATATTATAAATAGGTAGATTACTTGACATTCGATATCAATACGCTTCCTTTATAATTGATCTAACTATAACTTTCTATTGAAATGATCTCTTACATTTCATACGGCAATAGCACCGGAGCCCTAATTAATAACCGTAGAGTAAGCCCCGCAGCATACATACGCATTGTATATGCAACAAAACCCGGGTATCCTGGTTACCAAAGAGGGAAGAGGATGCACACAACCACAACATTCGTATCTATATGTACCTCACATCCTGGGGCGCGAATTTGACGTGAATCCGAAATCAAATTGAAAATCGCTCTTCCTACGCATAGGCTGGCCCGGATGCAAGTGAAAACGACATCAGACCCCACACCTCGAGGCCGCCCGTCCACCAACCCCCCTTCTCCTAACTGGGGCCCACCCCACTAACCCCAATTCCACCCACCCACACAAGCAAACAGCGTATAGATGACAACGCAGACTGGGGGGGTGCCACCCGAATTCAAGGTCGGCAGCGGGTGGCCAAAGTTTGCTAGAACGAGACGGAAATACACACCCCTCAGGAAAGTGCAAGCGAAATGCGCGAGGGAAAATCAATCTTGCACGGAGTAGGGGAAAACTAGGTGAGCCGTTTTCGATTTTACCAGTCGTGTGTTCTGCTTGCGCGTCTGTTGTAATTTAAATTTAAAGCGTTCCAGAATCTGCACGCAGTTTCGTGCGAATTTCGAATGCCATTTTTAAAAATAAATGTTTTTTGAAATTCGAATAAGGTTTTATAGTAAAATATTGTTTCGTTTTTTCGGCTACAGCAGGGATTTTGTTGTCTTGAATGACTCAGCAACGAAACGTGACGAATTTTATTCTTTTTATACCCAATTCGGAGCAGCAAAAACCTAATTACTCCAAGTTTATTGTCACAAATTTTTGCCCGTATTACAATAAGTACTTTCTAATCGACTTACTTGCATAAAGAAAACAGGAAAACCTTGTTTAGTGCAGTATCACTTTATTGATGCAAAAACGAATAGATATTAGACTTAGTCACACCTTATTGTGC
This sequence comes from Manduca sexta, assembly GCF_014839805.1. NCBI lineage: Eukaryota > Metazoa > Arthropoda > Insecta > Lepidoptera > Sphingidae > Manduca > Manduca sexta. The sequence goes on along the minus strand of NC_051137.1, from coordinate 3,109,694 downwards.
GGAATGCAACGAGGAAAATGTCAAGCACCGCTGACCAAACAAAAGAATCATGCTTCAGAGAACCGACTGGGGCAATGACATAAAAACAATCATCACAAAGTCAGGCTAAAATTAAATTTATTACTCTAATTTCTTCCTTCAAGCCATAGTAATTTATAGAACTGTTATGGAGAGATCGCGTGTTAATTATGAATAAAATGAGGCAATAGTGACCGCTGCCTTGATGCCTATTTCTGTGGCTTACGAATGCGCTAAAAATCTAACCTCGTTAGTACTTATCGTCGTTTCTTTGAGGTTCAGCTTTTACTGCTTTTGTGAGCATGCGTGCTAATTGCTAGATCGTAAGACGTTTAGTTATATCCATGATTTGCATTACCAACCTTTTTGTCAAAGTATTTAATAATTGTCAAACTCCGAATTATTTGAAATTCGAAACACCTGTCAAATTAAAAAATGTTATCTGCCAAGCGAAATTAATATTAGATCAAAGGGATGCAATACGTTATACTAAGCAATGTTAGGGCGTAAATCAGTATGTTGTCAAGGACACGTTAGATGTTCATATAACAATCCCTTCGGCTGCACACGAACGATCACTTTGACTACCGAAACAGCTCAATCGTAATGACTACCCAATTTGAACAAAGGTGGAAGCCAACCCTTCCTCGCTCGCCAATCGATAGCATGCATATTCGGGGCCCCCACGGGGAGAATTAACGCGAAACATGCACAACTACCCAAAATTCCAGGGCCCGGGGTGGCTTTGTTTAACGTATGCGTATAGCTATGGGTTGCGGTACCACGCTGATTTTTAGGTAAAGGTGATAAAATTCAGTTTTATGTGAAGATTGTGGTTTTAACGTTTGTATTCTAGGCTTTGTACTCTGATTTGGCGTTTAGATAGTTTGAGTTCTAGAATTATTGAGTGATATTATAAATATATTTTAGATACAAACGTGTCTCCGGTAATTTAATATTCTATTTTACAAATATATGAAGCTCTTTGAATAAAAAACTCCTCCTAAGAGCTTAAAGAAAACATTTTGCTCACAATTTAGACTTTTCATAATTCTCAAGTCAACGAACGCGTATTAAAATTGTATCTGAAATTTAACAAGTAACGGTTATTCGCGTGGCAACAACAATCTCAGTAATCAATCATGCGATGCTGGTCTTTTTCAGAAGATACGTTTTCAGCCAGGAAATACATTATGTTACATCAGTTACTTCGGAAATTACACAAGAAATACCTTAGAAATAATCGTATGAAATAAAAAAAGTATTCACATGGAATTGAAAACCTACATTGAAGTCGGGTAAAGTTTGCAAAATAAAAAAAAAATAATAAAAATCACGATGTGTTTTTTTTATACGAGCAAAGTGAGCTCACTGTATGATGGTAAGTAGAGTGGCGTCCAATAAAATATCGAATATATCCTTCGCCATAATTATACCGGCATGTTGAAACCGTATATAGGCTGATCCCAGAACGCGACACACTTATGTGGACTACTATGGCGGGTTTTAACACCTTACGTGCGGTGGTCGTTATCCGGACGGATATAAAATATATCCTACCCCCAGCAAATAATTAAAAAAACCTTACAATATCATAAACCTTCACCCCATCAGGTAGGAAAGCAATTTCAAGCGTAAGTAATTTATGCAATTGCAATAAAACGTATAACAATGAATTCACAAAAAACTTTTTTATTTTGGCAATAAAACTGCCAATACGATATCACGGTAAACTCTTGAGAAGTTACGTTTTTATCATGAAAGCGCCATCACGTGTCGATGCGACGAGTCTTAAGTCTCGACGTGCCATTATGAGTATTTTTTTCGAGACTAATAATTTTGTCTCAGGATGCCAATGCGATGCAATACACCCTTAAATCAAGTTTGAGGATTGCTATAGACATAATTTACCACAAAAGTCTTGTACAAGAAATAACAAAACAAATACAACGAGAAAATATCTAAAGGTATGAAATATAACAAAAAAGCCTTTTGATAAAACTAAATCATAACTGAGCCCTAATTAACAGCCCTGTTTATTTCAAGTTCAAAACGTACAGTAACGAACGAAACTACAAAACGTTAACGTAAACCCGTAAAGTTTAGGTATACGTTTTATTATTCCACGTTCCTTTGATTAAAATGTTTTTCATTTACGCTGGGCTGTTGGGCTTACTTATTGTATATAAATATTTATGTTATACTGTATTTGCAGCTAGCCAGTAACACATAAAATGTAGATATCATAACACCTTTACAATATTTGGCAGTCAGGAATGCTATGTAAACAATTGATAATAAAACGCATAATTGGTGAGTCAATATAATTTTTAGTTAATTTAAACAAAATAATGCTTTATTTCCACGAGGTATAGTGTTTATTTTTACATATTTTTCACATCTATTTTTAATCAACAATTCTTTTATAATACTAATATAAAACAAAATCTAATTCCAATAATAAATCTTACTGCAATAAAAAGGTTTGATGAATATTTAATTACGATAATTTAGGGTTCATATTTATGTACAATAATTCTTCATTCACTATTAAGTACCCAGTTCTGGAATCATATTATTTTTTGCAATTAATAAAATCATTTCGCCATTTTACGAGCCAATTAAAACTAATCCTTAATAAACCTTACCATTTTCGCTTTCATCGATCGGAAATCAGTTACAACTCACTTTAAAACGTACAGCTTCATTATAAAATTCACAACACAAATTTATCGATCGTAACATTGGAATAGAGCTATAAATATGGCGTAAAACCTTTTATTGAACGTAAAGCTACCGTTGCCTCCACTTATCAAGTATTTAACGTTCGACGAACTATTGTCAGTGCTGTAATGGCGCTAGAACATAATTACAGGGCTGTTATTTGAAAATGTTTCTGACTTATTACCCCTACCAATGGAATAAATTTTAAGAAACAAGTGATGAATGTCAAAGATTTTGAAGATTTGTTTTAATGCGCAAATATGATGTCCTCGAGTGCCATGTTCACAAATCGGTTTTTAAGATCGACAAATATAAGTGATTTAAATAATATAATATATTATCTTCGTGATAATGGTCGAATTTATAAATCTAAATGAAAGCAAATATACGCTGTAAGCATTATCACATTGAAAGTTCGTAGTCGCAAAACATTTCAAGTGCTAATATATTTCCTGATAATGGTTTGTCGATGTGTACATATTTGTAAGTTGGTAAAATAGCTAATTAACGAGTAAAATTACTATCAATTGTCGACCTCGGATATAAGTAAATTGACACTAATTGTATCCAAATACTTCTTAGAACTAGTTTTGGAAAATATTTTCATGGGATATAGATTAGCTTTAGCATTCATAAGTAACGTAGCTTCCTATTCATGGAAAAAAATCAAAATTGGTTTAGTAGTTAAACTATTTTTCGAATTTTATCGCGGTTTTAATAATTTACTTTTCTCCCGACGTTTCCCCCGTGACCATGAAGGCTGCAAAGTCTTCGAAACGTCGGGAGAAAAACAAAAAACCGCGATAGAATCCGGAAAATTAGTTTAATGTAATGTCTAACATTCGCGTAAACATAAGAAATCATTACGGTTTAGTAGTTCTTGTGATTATCGGCTTCAAACAAACTGGTCAGCTTTATATATTAGTATAGATTCAAGTCATCATTTGGTGCTTTAAAAACAATATGAACCGTTCAGTAGCGATGGGTCTATGTAGCCCGATTTCGGCTTTCGTATTTTATATAAAATCTATCATTAGAACGATTTGGAGACCGCGTTTATGCACATTATTACCCATAAGTCAGATTTCTTTCCGAAAAATCATCCTTCAACACTAAAACCTAGCTTTTGTATTGGCAAAAATAACGCACTCGAGATATTTCATACAAAATATTTTCTTGAACACTTATTCGAGTATAAAGATAATTTTCAAAAGCAATGACCTGGGCCACGCTAGCTCGGCTGTTTACTGAAACATCGGATTTCGCAAGTCATGATTTAGACTTGATGATCAGAGGTAGTGGGGGATCGTGTTTCAATGAAGATTTACTAAAACCTTGTAGTCGATTTGAACCTGGGATGGTGGAAAAGAATTATAAAATTTAACATGTCAGTAAATTATAGTATTATATTGGCTCTTGGTGGATATTGATTTTTTATTTCAAAAATTATGTTTGATGACGTTATTTACCAATTCACACTTTTAAGTTATTTTAAGATTAATTGTCTATTATTTAATGCTTAAATTTGTGTAAAACTCTGTTGTCATCTATAATTTATTAACTAGACACCATAAATTATGTAGTAAATAAAGTTTATTATTTCATTACCAGCTTTTGCGAGCGCGTGAACGAGTATTATGTCATTACTAAGTTTTGCTCTCTCCCTCTTTGTGAATTATCGTTTGCTTTAACGGTGAAGGAAAACATCGTGAGGAAACCTGCACATCTGAGAAGTTCTCTATAGGAATTTCGAAGGTGTGTGAAGTCTACCAATCCGCACTAGGCCAGCGTGGTGGACTAAGGCCTAATCCCTCTCAGTAGTAGAGGAGGCCCCTGCCCAGTAGTGGGACAGTAGGGTGGACCTCTCTCCCCATCAGCGTGGAGGTTTTTTCCGGGATAAAAGTCCCGCTTTATATTCTCTCTGGATAAAATGGGGCCTATGTTTTAAGTTAGATATCTAGCAATACATAGTTGAAAACTTCATTCCATTCCATGCAATAGTTTTTGCGTGATGCGTGTACAAATGTACGAACTAAAATCTATTGTTTTGGCTTCTATTGTTTCGAAGACTCTCCATTTTAATATTTCTTTAATATCATTATGTATACACATAATTAATAAATATAAAGTACACATTAAGTGATCGAAGTGAAAATAATAAATTTATCAGACGACAATAAATTTCTTTTTCCACATTGACAAACATCGCTTTTAATGTAAACTAATACAAAATTATAATATTTTATTTTAACATTCCATATTTTCGTACAAAGTAATCTAAAGTAGATACACACTAAATCTCAGATTCCATTCACAGCTGATCTTTAATCAACGCAGTCTGTTTGACACCTGCGTACTTTTAAACACGTGTCAAAAGTCCATTCAAAAATTTCACTTATTAGCAACATGAGAAGGTCGTATATAAAATAAAGTACAGTATAAATATATCTAGTTCACAAATATAGAACTAAATAAATACGTATAAAACTATAGGTCTAAATAATACAGCGTTTAATTAAGCTTTCGCCCGTAGTTGTAGTAGGAAAGACAAATAGAAAATGGCAACTGATGAAATATCTATTAGGTCGTTTTTATTTTGTCTTGCGATTGGCTCATATTCTACAATGATAAAAAATGGAAATATACTTATACATAATACAATGCAAAATCTTCCTTATTAGCACAGAAAGACGGTACATGTTTATTGCTATATCTTAGAGTCTCTATCTAATCATCAAAATCATAAAAATATAGCATCTCAAAATACTCTAAAATGTTTCAGGGCATCCTTACAAACTACGCACTCAGCTATAGTTTTATAAAGTCTAGGTAGTGCCCTAAAATAGTTTGTATTTAGCAGGGCTAGGGGTGGGGACGCGACACACATACCACCGGTCGATAAGAGCACTCGGAGCCCTGGGGCTCACAGCCCTAAACGCATAGAGGGTGAATTTAAAAATGAGCAATTTTAGTTAATTTTGGGTAATACCCGTACATAATTTGTGTGGTGAAGCATGGTATAGGGTTGCGACATGCTAATTTATAGGTAGACAATTTGAATTAGGGGTTGATGTTGCTTTCCGCGATGATATAGTGTAGCTAAGGTTAATTCGCATTCGGTCTACTTGGATGAAATAAGAAAGAGGTTGAAAAATTAAAAACGAAGTTAACCTATTTTTATTGAGTAAACAATAAAAATAGGTTAACTAAAAAGGCACATTAAAAAGAAATTACCGTTTGAACAATTCATTTTTCGAACCAACTGGCCAGTTTTAAAACAAAATTTACTAAAAAAATATTTGTTTATAAAAATGGAACACTTTAATTAAAATCAATTGATTCAAACCCATTCAAATCAATCAATACCTAATTGAGAAATTAATTTATTTTAAAAATGATAGCCATTAATTCCAGGTAATGTCCATGAATAGGCCGTGTCAGTGGGATTAGTGGGGGTGGGGGACCCCGGCACCACCGGTCGATACAGCCATCGGCCGGTGCGCCGCGCTTCGCGATCGGTAAGCGCATTTACTGACGTCACTCACGAATCGTAAATGTCAAGGGTTTGTATGAAATTTTCACATATTTTTTTATTGAGTAATTAAAATGTTGATTTGGATCTGTATATCTCGATTAAAAAATAAAACGAATATTGAAGTCACAGAAATATGAACGGAATTTTTAAATAGGCTACATGTGTGATTTAAGATTGACTATAACTTGCATTCTATACAATAAAAAAATAACCCAGTCAATCATATTTGCACCTCTACTTATCTCTTAAGGCACATAATCGTCTGTTACTTCATCTTATGAATAAAACAAATGCAGAACCACTCAAGAGAAACCTAAAACTGTCGAGACATGTTTTTCAGAATAATAAAAACTAATGGCTCAGTATATACAGCAAGAGAGCTGTAAGCGCCTATGTACCGTCAAATAAGGGATATCATGAGAGCATGAGTCGGCCATGCAGAAAACGAGATCTCCTCCAGGCTTCGGTTAAGTGCCATAAGAAATCCTTAGATATTCGCACAGCGCGAGGATTTTTTTATGCTTCTATTTTATTTGTTCACAGAACTGTGTCGAAATTCTCTGAAAAACACGTACGTTTTCTTGCAGTTTACTTGTGAATGGTATAGTTACCTTTAAGGTAAATATTAATTCAAATTATGTCATAGTCATTCTAAATTCAAATGGAGTTCAAATTATATTAGTCATTCTAAATTCAAATAGTTCGTTGAAACGGGTGAAACGTTGAACTTGTACAATTCAATTGGTATTACGAATTACTTAAATCTTATTGAACATAGCTTAATTTTGAAAAAATATGTACTAGTATATTTATTAATTTTATTTAGACAACCAACAAAACATACACCATACATATTTTTATGTGAAACAATAAGTAATTGCTACAGTGCTGTTTAACTATATGTATATATCGAAAACCAGTTTCAAAAATTCGGAAACCATTTTCCACTTCCAATTATTCTAATAACCATACATATACGTAAGTCCACCTGGCCCATACCATTCGCAAAAAAAACTAAATTTGTTTAATAATAAACCTCTATCATGATCAATTACAGAACTAGTTTCGCGGACCGGTTGTGAATTTCAACGCAACTTCATTGTATGGGGTATTTAAAACCTTATGGCGAAGTTTAAAAATCATTTATCAAGTACAGAATTTGTTACTACTAGTAGCAAATGGTCTATATAATCGATTCCTGCCGGCTTCCTTTTCGTAATTTATGTAAATCTAATTACAATAAGAAAGATTTCTAGACCACATTTGTGATTTTTAGTACTTATATGTTGTGTCGGGTTTGCTCCTAAGAAATATTACCCTTCGCTATTAGTTACTGCATATACTCCTCTAAAGATTTCCACGAATAATACAAATAAATAAATAATACAAATAAATAAATAATACAAATAAATAAATAATACAAATAAATTTCTTATTCGAGTAATTTGGACATTGAAATGAAACAACTTGAATGTTTTAAACGTTTCGAAAACTGCAGCTTACATGGTCACAGAACGGACTCTGTAGCGTTAATAGTTAATTAAAATCATCGTGAATAAAATCTGTTACATTTATATGAATTTTCAAAAGATTTTCTATGGTAATTGAAACTAAGATCATCATGAAAAAATCCATTAAGTAATTTTATATACTTTTTTAAAAGATTTCCTACGGTTTTTCAGGTAGTCTATACACCTACGTCTTGAATAAGAATAATTGATCAAACAGCAAGAATTTCTAAATCAAAATATATTATAAAACACCGCCATTTTCCTTTCTCGCAATATGATGCGTGAGTACCTACGGTTAATATGACACAGTTTAGGAGAATAAGGAAAAGATACGAAATAAAATAGACACTTCTGAATTCACTGACATAACTTACAAGTCCGTATCATCAATAAAAGGAAATTAATATCAGACCTATTTTGACCTACTTCTGAACGTTTCTAAAGGTCTGGACATTTTGTCCGCTTTGGACAAAATGGACTTGACTAACCTTCGATTTTTTTATAGTTATATTATGTAATAATGATTTCTTATGTTTACGCGAATGTTAGACATTGAAATTAAACTAATTTTCGGATTCTATCGCGGTGTTAGTATTTTATTTTCTCCCATTTCCATTTCCATTTGGGGAGAAAATAAAATACTAACACCGCGATAGAATCCGAAAATTAGTTTAATTTCAATATATTATGTAATGTTCGCACATTACTAAACATCATATTCTTTTATATAAAACCTTCGTCACTACTACTTATCTATAAAGCTAGTTTCCAGTTCAGACAAATTCCAAATTCTATCGCCGCTGCAAAATTTCCGAACTACTTTAATAAACCGAGCGTCAAAGCCCGCCGTTCTATTCTACCATTTCGACGAGGCTTCTGAGTGCAAACTTCCTAACACCACCCACCCCAACCCCCCCCCCCCCCCCCACCCGCGGCCCCACTGCGTCTACACTTATACGGCTCGACCTCGAAAACTTGGGACAAAGGAGTAATGAAAAAAGCCATTGCAATTAAAAGGCTTTGTGTTGAAGGTCAGAATACGTAAGGGAAACTTGCAATGGACACTTATAAGGATTTCCATATCGAAGGTTGGATGACGTCAATTTTCCACCCTTGTTTACGGAAGGTTTTATTTGATTTTAAATTTCTCAATAGTTCAATTGCGGTTATGTTAAGGATTTGCATAAATATGGAACAGTGCGGTGGCTTTTGATTTAGCACTTTATTTTGGGAGCAAGAAAGTGATAATCTAATGTACTGAAATTATGTTATTAGACTTAAGAAAACTAGGTAATTTTTAAATATACGTGGTTTTTATGAAACTTGTGTTTAGTATACTTAGCAATTTGAGTTATGGGAAATGAAAATTCGTTAGGAAATTGTCGTAACTTTTAAACAAATTGATTATTTTTTATACGAGCCCAAGAGTGACCGCACTGCACCTAATGGTAAGTAGTGAGGACCAATAGTGACTGACTAAAGATTGCCTCTCGACAATCAATTATGCCGCTCTATTGGAACCGAGTATACACAAGCTGCTCCCGGAACGCGACACTTACGTGGACCGCTATGGCGGGTTTTAACTTTGTGCACGGCGGTCGCTACCTGGGCAGATATAAAATATATCCAACCAGTATACAGAATAGAGATATTTTCAAACCACCTCATATTTCATCGCATATGCATTAAGATATTGTGATTCAGTGCAAGTATACATTTTCGTTGTTGCGAGCGTACTATTCCGGCGTTGTCGACGTGACCTGTTACTTTAACAGTCGAATTTAAATAAATGGATACACACACACAAAAAAAAAGCATTATGATCCGTCTAATTACATACATATTTTGGAATTTGGTGGCGCTTTATACTTAAAATTTTAAGAGGTAGAGTATAGTAGAGTTTGGACTATGGTCTGAACTCTACTACGCTATATAATACAGGCAGTCCAAAAGGAGCTGAATTAATTCAAAATTTGAAATTTTCTTTAACTTTTATGTCCTTATCAACTACTATTTTTTCACTAATATAATCTTTAAAGGCTTTATTTTATTTAGATGCAGAAATAATACTGTGATAGAAGGTTGTGAAGAAGCGTTTTAAAGTTTTTAATTTGTTAAGCTATCTTTGTCACTAACTGTACATTTTGTGACGTAGTACTTTTAAATAGACTAGTATATCCGTCCCATGATGTGATAGGGGGCGAGTCTATCGCCCGTATAAATTACATTAGTCAAACAAGATACATACAACACTTATCGGCTCAAAGATCGCTCGTAAAATTTTATAGTTTATAATTTCATTAATTAAAGCTAAAGGTATGAATCTTCTCAACTTTTTACATTCAATATACGTTAATACGTTTTGTCCACGACTTCGCTGGCGTAGAAACCCTGTATATCTCTAGAGTGCAGTTTTAAGATAAAAATTGCGTCTGATTATAATTAAATTTCGTTTGTCACGTGTTTTATGCCAAATTTAGTCGATATTTTCGCATTTTCTTCTTAATTTTGCATTGATGACAAGATCCACACGACTTAGAGATACAAGATTGCAAATATCCCCTTAGCACCCAATATATCTATATTTATATACGCTAACACTTCAAATTATCGCTGCGCGGTTCGTCGAACTCTTTTATCTATTTTACGAAATTCGCGGACATGCATATTTAAAGGTGGGCATCAATTTTGATAAAACGCGATAATGTGATATAATATTGTTAAAAACTGGCCATGGTGAATACAGCCCATGTGTGTTAAAGGATTTCGTTATAAAGAGTTTTTGTTGGGCACTTCTTCAATAATTAATCATCGGCTCTTTATAAACATTCAGAATTGATTTATAAAAGCTTACGTACTGCGTTGTACAGCCCAATAGTATAATATTAATATAAATAAATGTTACTAATTAAAATACTTAGTTAGTTTCAAAAAAATATATGTTTTCGTTTTTTCGAGTGACTATTTCTAGTGTTATTTTCAAGATAAGAATGTAGTTCCATTTTCAATAAACGATCCCAATCTCAATCTTCAATCCGATTCCGAAAATGAACTAATCAGAATACGTCATTTGTAAGTCTGTCAAAAAATATTTATTCTGATTTTGAGATAGATCGAAAAAAATATTGTAATCGTTTATTGAAAATGGCGGTTAGTAACGCAATGTCAAAACTGTATAAGTATAAATAAATATTTTACAATATATCAAAAGCACAAACCACCTACAGAATACCTACTGGTGGTAAGTCTCTCAAATGTGAGAATCCGCCTGGGTAGGTTGCACCGCAATGTCTTTTTCTGCCGCCAAGCAGCAGTGTGTAGTCACTGTTGTATTCCAGTAAAGGATATTGCAGCCAGTGTAACTACTGGACATAATAAGACTTAATATCTCATATCTCAGGATAGCGAGCGCAGTGGAATATCAAACAACATTTTGTAATTAAAGGTATTGGATGATGTTTCTACTGTTTATGGGCATCGCTTACCTTCAGGCGAACGGCGGTCTCTTCTCGTCATTCAAAGCAATAAAAATAGAATAATATTAAACAGGTTACTTTATATGCAGATTTTTTATTTCCTTATAACATAAACACAGCATACACGTGCCTCATTAAAATCCTAAATGAATTTTGCGTAAAAATATCAGTTCAATAACCCACACCAATCAATGTCAATTTATGCACAAAACTCGCCTATCTGAAAGCCTTTATAACGTAAATAAATCGTGTGATAAAACATAAATAAATAATTTATTGCCCAAAGAATTGGCTGCTCTTTATTAAATCATATTGGTTTCGAGAACTCTATCACTGTTACCAAAATAAAAACCACTAGATGACAACACTCTATCTAAATATCTATACTCTATCTATCTATATAACGGCAGGCATGGTGTATTTTCGTTATCGTCTTCCATAGCTTATTACTACTAAGTATCGTGGGCGTATGTGGGGATATGTCGGATCACAATAACAGAAGTCTTATTTAATAGTTGTAGTTATTGTCCCAAAACAATTGTAATTCCAACAACACAAACTACTACGGAACGCGAGACAATCTCCACGCAGTCCTAACACTAGTTTCTAATAATATTATTCGATCACTTGATCTAAAACCAGCTGAATTGCTAATTATTCATAGGCTTATCATCTCTTTGACTGCTAGCTTTCCGGCCTTCTTGATGTCGTCTGACATCCTCATTGCGCTGTGAAGCGAAGATTCTGTCGAACGCCATAAGATGGCGTTGACGTTCCATTTAAAAATCAACTCGATGACGACATATACATTGAGTTAAAATTTTGGACCAGAATTAATGCCTAAAACCATTAGATAACAATAATTTGCGATCTTGGTTTACTGTTTTCTTAAATTGTTTCAGCAACTAGCGCTCATTGCCCAATATATTATGAAGGTGTAAGAACATCTTCCTTAATCAGTGCTACACATTAAGCTAAAGTAAGTAAAATTAGGAGCGGCGATAGCCTAGTTGCGTGTGGAACGGACTGCCAAGACGAATGTCCGCAGGTTCAAATACCAAGGGCACACACCTCTGATTTTTCTAAAATCCTGTGTGTATTCTTTGTGAATTTATCTTTCGCTTTAACGGTGAAGGAAAAATCGTGAGGAAACCTGCACATCTGAGAAGTTCTCTATAGGAATTTCGAAGGTGTGTGAAATCTACCAATCCGCACTAGGCCAGCGTTGTGGACTAAGGCCTAATCCCTCTCAGTAGTAGAGGAGGCCCGTGCTCAGCAGTCGACAAGTATATACAGGGCTGATATTATTATTAATAAGTGAAATGTGAGTAAATTAGGCATGTTCTGACCTTTTTCTTTTCCCGGTCGACAAGTCTTTGAGTATCTTTTCACTTACCATCAGGTGCAAAGAGGCCACTATGCTATGCCATCAAAGAATGATGCGATATATATATTGTCTCCCTTTAAATTCGAAATTAAATTATGGAACAAAAAGACATCTTATTAAACCTACTTATAGTATAAATTCGAAAGTTTGTGAGGATGCATTTATTTATGTATGTTTGTTCGTCTTTCACTAAAAAACTACTGAACGGATTTGTATGAAACTTTACAGTTATATTGGTTATACATCAGAATAACACATAGGCTACGATTTATAATGTTTTTGTGTAATTTGGTCATAATATAACGATACATATCAAGTAAGTCGAAAAAAAACGTATCGCGCAAAACTCCTTCACACGGGCGAAACCGCGAGCAAAAGCTAGATATTTTCATATTTATAGCAATTTTTGGTCCAATAAAAATCCACTGTACCTCCACAACTAATTCCGGTTACACTTTTGATTCATAAGAGATAATTTTAGATCAAAGGTGACGTATAAGTAATACGTCGATAAATTATCTAATAAATATTGATTCAAAACTTTAGGCCTAGCGATAGTAATAACAAAATCAAACTCTCGACCACAAATAATAGATTCTAAAATTGTTCCCCTACGATGCAGGAAACATTTTATATTTTTATTGGCTTTTGCTCGAGGCTTCCGCGTGAAGCATTTTTCGGGATACAAGGCCCGTTACATACTTTACCAGGATAAAAAATAGCCTATGTCCTTCCCAGAGTCTCGAACTATCTCCACACCAAAGTTCATCGAAATACGTTCCTTAGTTTTGAGTTTATTGCGTACACACAGACAGACGTGGCGGAGGACTGAGTATAATATTATGAATATATGTATTGGTAGACATCGGATTGACTGTGCCTCTTAGCAAAGTCGATAGCGGCGGATGCTGCTTAGCAAGGCGGACCGTTCGCTCTTTCCTACTAAGGTAAAAAAACGGTAATAATTTTACATGCATTTATACATTTACGTCTTTTAAGAACGATGTAGAAATGAAAATAAGTACAGGAATAAAACAGCATTGAAAACTCAGCAGTAATGTAATTTAAGTATAATATTTTTCAGAATCGAACTAGTAATCCGGAAGATAATCAATTTTAAACAAAAAATCTCTGCATCTTTAGAACACTTCGTATCTCTGATAATCACGTGTAATTTTTTATGACAAGTTTATACCGCCAATATGCAAAATATATTTTTTTATATCTACAAAATCATAGAAACAGGCTCAATTTGGATCACATTTCACAGGTCATTCAACTGCCGCGAATTATTAAAATCTGCAAGGTATACGTGATCACGTAGAATTCTTGAATATAAATCCGTGTGAATTGAAAAACGGAGAGCATACTAATACGTGTCTTTAAGTATCACGTACTTTTCATCGCCTTTCTTTGTCTATTAATATGTCACACTCATCACGCATTTATCCTCGAAGGGGTATGCAGAGGCGCAACTAGCACACACACTTTTCGCCAAGTGTATTCCGTCCCATGATGTAACAGAGGGCGATCCTATCATATCGGGCACAAATTCCAACCTCCGGGCTGATACTGAGCAGAAAAACCCAATAATATATAATGTTTTTAATTCATGTTTTCAGTTTAATAGATCACTGGTACTGATAAATCTGTTTTTATTTTTTTAAGACCACAAATTTTATGAATGTCTGTTCTAATTCGCAGAATTCTTGAATAAGAAGCCATATTTATGCTGAGCGCCATAGACGTACATTTAACGTGACAAGCTGAAAGTAAAACCTAGTAAAGTTATAATACCAAATCATAATCAAATAGTTAAATTTGCTAAAAGAAAATAATTTAAAGGGACAAAGATAATATATTTTTTTATTTTAATTTTATCTATAATATTGTAAACAATAATATCAACGGTATTTAGTGTAAGCCTACACGTTTAGACACAAAAAATAGGCTGTTCAACAAGATTCCTTGTTCTAATGAATAATCATTCCGCTGAATTATTAATTATTAAATAATATACATACTATCATTAATTTAACACATTTAGAATAAAAACCCATACCTACTTGCTCATTTGCCGGATTAAAAACATTTGTAAAATTACTTTTTATTAAGATATTTATTGGTATTCATTTCTGTAGTTAGTTCTAAATTGGTGCAAATATTCATAATTATTTATTAATTTCCTTATTATTTTATTTAATACACTAGGTATAGCTAAAATTGCTAAAACGAACGACAAATAAATATATTTTATAACAATTCTAATCCAACAGTCCGTGAAGTCCTCCGGATTGAAAACCGAAAATCAACAATGCGTGAAAAGTCCTGCAGAAGGCTGATAAAGTGGAAATAGACTAAAAAACAATTCTTATAATACAGGCACGTTCTGGGGGAAAGGATATTTTGTTAAATTATTGTTAGGTATACACACAAATAGGCTTTAATTACCAAAAAAATTGGGTATGTAAAAGAGGTAAATTATAAATATGGACGTCCAATTTTTTTTTGTGGTTGTAGTGCATAAACATACTAAGATTAGTTCTTTTATTAGTAATTTATAAATAATTTCAATTCAGTCATAGTTTTTTTGTATATCTTATTATGAAATGATTTTATGAAGATTTTAAAGTTAGGTGGAACTTCATTGGTTCCGTTACCTTACTGACACTCTGAAAATGTTCACTATATTATGTGAGTGGTAGAGACTACGTTTTATCCTGGATACTTACTCGTTTCTTTTTCCATTGATTTATATCCTTGTCATGTCATCATGGTGGATAAATATTTCTAAAATGTCTTCATTTATACATATTTTAATAAACAGGATAAAATGTGACTCAATTGATTAGCGACTTAATTTCCTATAAAAATAACTTAGGCTGCGCAATAAATCACGAAATAAAAAAAAACAATCGTAGGCCTGTTCCGAATTTAATCTATGAGCATGATTGAAAAGGTTATCACTGAGTTGATTTTTATTTTTTTGACCCCAGTGTCTCTGGTTGTTGGACTTAAAATATCATCATCATCATCAGCCCTGTATTATATTCTGTCCCACTGTTGGGCATGTGCCTCCTCTACTACTGAGAGGTATTAGGCCTTAATCCACCACGCTGGCCTAGTGCGGATTGGTAGACTTCACGCAGCCTCGAAATTCCTATAGAGAATTTTTCAGGTATGCAGGTTTCCTCACGATGTTTTCCTTCAGTGTTAAAGCAAGCAATAATTCATAAAGAATACAGATATAAGTTTTAGAAACGTCAGAGGTGTGTGCCTTTGGGATTTGAACATGCGGACATTCGTCTCGGCAGTCCGTTCCACAACCAACTAGGTTATCGCGCTTACTTGGAAATATAACATACATGAATGAAAAATGCTAGAATTCCAAAACAATAAGTATTTTTGAACACATGTGTCGTCTAAATAGTAGATGGACATAAAGTGTAACAGAGTAGATACCACGAGAAAACAAAGGAAAAGAAGGAAGACCAAGATACAAAAGGAAAAATAAAGACCAAAGCTAAGGTTTGAACAAAGATGGGCACGCGTATGGAAGGTGTGGAGAAAAAAGGAGAAACCTACGCCGCAGAGACGACTACTACAAATTAATTAAGTCACAAAACTATCTAGGTGTATAGGATTTTAAATTTTAGTAGTAGAAATAAAGGCTTGTTTATTTTAGAAGTATTTTTAAAAAATGCTAATTTTATATTGCCTACACAGTTTTAAAAGTAAATTTCTAAGAAATAACCGTATTTCTCGAATTCATATTTTTATGTTTTCTAGAATTTGTTATAAAATGCTATTAAGGGGTTATTTTCAGAATTTTATAAAAAACTTTCGTGATAAATACATTTTAATCGTCAAAATATCAATTTCGTCTGAAAATTTCCACACGATCAAAGATAAATGTAATAAATTATAGCGTTTTATTTTTAAACTGATTTACTAATAGATACATCTAAATTGGTGCTTATTTATGATATACTAGAGTTAAAAGTCCCTGGCTCATCGTATGGTATAACTTACGTCACGAAGAGTACGGGTCATACATTTTTGTATATTTTTTTATTTGTATTGACAATGAACGGTTACATTTTAAGCTATATTGTAGGGTAATCTTAATTTATATGTGTATATAAACACAATCCACGCCCTTATCTTATATTCATTTTTCGTAATACAAAATTGAAATTCCTAATTATTTTAATTATTTATTTTTATTACGTATCAAGTCTCTCTCCAGTCGGTTCCTCATTATTGAGGACCGTGGCTCTCAACGTATAAAATAGAATACGCTAAAGTATAAAAAAAGAGTTGAATTTTGCTGATACTAACAACATTGCATCAGTGTTTTATGAATCAAAGTAACTGAACGAAGGTTTAATTTGAAGTATAAAGCTAAATTAAAAACCACCAAAATTTCTTAGTTATCTATAATTATGATACACTATTCGTGTTATTATCTATCTTCATTTATCGTATAGCCAAGCCCCCTTCAAAGATTTTTATTCTCCAAAATGATAAATTTCAAAATCGATATAAAACTATTTTTCGGATTTTATCGTGTTTTTTATATTATAATTCGGATTTTATTATAGTTTTTTATATAATTTTCCTGACGTTTCAAAGACTTTGCAGCCTTCATGGTTACGGGGGGACGAATTCCCTTATATTTACCGCATTCAGAAATCTCATCTACCACATGATTATATCTAAAAATCGCATTCGTTTTGCTTCGTCTAATATCGATAAAATGTATTATTTTATTATTATTAAATGATAACAGAATGAAACAAGTTATTTTGTTACATGCGTGTACGAAAGTTAGAATCCAAAAGACCAGATTTCAAAATACTGTGAGATCATTCTGCATAAATCGGAACGTGAATAGCAAAAAAAAAAAAAAAATTCTATCATAAAATATAGGTATTGTATCTTTGACTTCGCGGAAGACCAACACCTCAGCCCCCCTGTGACTATGAAGGCTGCAGTCTTCGAAATGACGGAAATTTTTTTATAATATAAAAAACCGCCATAAAATCCTTTCAATGTATTACGAAGCTTTATTTCAATTCAACTTCTTTAATTCTATTACAATTAATAAATTTTAGTTAGTGATTGCATAATTATACACATATTTACGTATATATTATGACGTCTCTATTTTTCTTATTACGTTATATTAAAGATATCGATTATGATACTGGTTTTATATAAATATATGTAAATTATCATCACGTAACATGTCGCTAATAATGAATTGGGTTTTTTTCGATTTTAGACCTTAAATTCATTACCACCAAACTAAATGCACTACGCATTACAATGTTGTTATCTCCTTTAAAAACATTTCTACAAATAGATAAAATACGTGGATATTTTTGTTTTCGTTACAATATGGAAGTAACTATTCATTTAAGATCAAAATATGACGATAATAACACGTGGAAATATGCACGCATTATTGTTTTGAATCGATAAGTGATATCGATTATCGGCGATCGAGAGAACATAGTAGTCAAATAGAATACTAAAGATTATAATCATAAAGCTCAAAATATGTTTGGCATTAAAAGATTTGGATAATCTCGCACGCACGTTATATTGTTTGTTGTAATGCATTTCCGTATAATAAATACGCACATAATAATAAATGATAACATTCAGGGCCATGAAACGGACAAAAAAATACTTGCTGTGTGTAAATATTTGAAATAGATAGTAAGGTAATTCGTGCTAATCGAAAAAACAATAAAAAAAGCATAGGCTATTCGAAATTCAAAAATGTTAAAACTAACGGATAGTAACATTGATTCTGTTTTACCAATTTTTTAAATAGAATATTAGTTTATTTAAAAAATTATTGTAGTTTTTAAATGTGAATAGCCATGAGTGAAGCGTTTCGTATAAATGGATTTATGGGATTTGGTGGATCATTGATTTTTTTCAAAAGCCTTCAACAAATTCTGCTCGTATGTAGTCTAGTATCAAAGTAGACTACATACGAGCTATTAAATTTAAGTAAAATTTTTTAGAATAATAAAAATGTGTTCTATGCTTCTGGCTGAAAGACAAAGTGGAAATAAAAATAAAGTAACAAAAAAAAATTTCATTGTTATTGGCTGAATTTAAAAAATATAACAAATAAGTTTTAATTTAAAAACTAAATACGTATTGATACTGGCTGAATGTTAATAAAATCAAAAAAGGAACACTAACCTTCGCAATAAAGAGTGACGTCGGCGAGGCTCTCTGAGTTCCACAGGTTCGCGAACGAATTGGCCAGGTTGGAGCCGAAGCTGTTCCATTTGAGGCAGTATTGCTGCTGCTGCGAGTCCATGCCCGGGCCGCCTCGTATACCTGCCCTGTAACAAACAACATACCCTGGTCAAGTTACGTCTGACAACTATTATTTCATTCTAATTTTAAAATTTTTGTTATGTTTGATAGAAGAAAATACAGCAAATCAATTTTCAATTGCATAGGTTAAGATAAATTTGAACACATATAGACTTTTTCTTGAACAGTATATTATAATCTTCAGTTCGTCCTAAAATACATAATGAGAGACACGCGGACAAAATCACTAGAAAAGTTTATAGCAAATAAGACCGAGTTCATTTCAAGTTTAGAATTTTTAACACACAATATATGCTGAAACTTTTCGACTTTTAAAAAGTTTGAATTTCATATTTCGAGTGTTATTTTTTGTGTAATCAGAAGCAAGAAGCTAAGTACTTCGAGCTAGTAACTGGCAACAGTTGGCGCAGTATAGGGAGAGCTAAAGGACTCTCATTCCGGAGGCCTTTACTTACTTTGGATCGCTCAGCCATCGGAGGAAGTAAGTCGGAAGGTAAATGCGTCACCAGGTACGACCAGCTCTTGAATCTTTCTTTTTTTTTATCGTGGCTCGACAAAGTGTCTTTACAGCACCCGACGTTAAGCGAAGTGAGGCGTATTGAAAGTGCCGACTGACCGAAGTTAAAATCTTGAATAGTATCTTTCGTGAAAATTTCGTCATATTAAATTTTAAAGGCCGAAATATCCATGATTATTAATTATTTTTACGTTTTTCTTTCAACTGCGAGAACTAATCACTAACTAGACGTGAATTTAAATTCTTTACTTGCCAATACTTGTTTAGTTACCCAGATTAAAGCCGAAACAAAATGTATGAAAATGGACCTTGAGCTACCACCTTAATATATCTTTGCACAACAATCTGTTTATAATTTTATACACCTATATTCGTTCCTTTTTCAAATAAAATCGATACCAAATTTAAAAATATAATTACACCGATGTCATTTCTTTTCTTCTTTTTTATCTATCTTTATTCAAAAGTTCAATAGACTTCGTTCCTTTTTTAAACCACTAAAATCAATTCTAATTTTAAAACACAATAGTACAAGGGGTAGGTCCGTAGGGCGGAAGGTCCGGCAAGGTCGGGTGAACAGCCGATCCATGATCGATGCGGGCCGACCACTGAATACGTAATGTGCCTGCCGTCCGTTCCCACGGTGGACACCACAATGTAGGGGAAATGTCTTTGTTACAGGATTTTATGTTGTAAGAAGAAATTGATTATTGATCAAAGCAAGTCTGTAAAATTTAGACTGTTTCGAAACTGTTTGTAACTCATGATGTCCTAGTACAACTAAATAAAACGAAAGCAATTGCTGAATCACAATACTCGCCTTGTACGATCAAAAGACTTGGACCGTGACCTGCCTTTCTAAATCTAGACGCGTTCAGCCTACAATAATTTGGAGCCTACAGAATATTTAAAAGTAAAACACAGCTCGAAATAAATTTATATTTGTCATACTTATAAAACCAACTATGAAGCTAATTAAAATATATCTTAAAAATGGAGTCTTATCTAGGGATATGAAATTTGGGATTTTTCGGTAAATACTTCTGGAGATAAATACCACAGATAATCGAAAATGGAAACACAACAGATTACGTTATGTGTACTAACGTTTCTTACCATGTCAAAGGCCGTGGAACAAAAAAAAACTGACATGCGATAAAACAAGTAATAGTAGATAATTATAATATTGGTCATGAATCTAATTTAAAATGTGTCAATCTGACTTATTTATACAAATTAGAATTGGATATTTAACGGCTTTATTGATTTGTAATAATAACATTGTGTAATGAAATAAAATAATGTATAAATTCTTCATGTAGGTAATCAAATGGCTTTTAAAATTAGAATGTCTTCTTATCTAAAATAGGAATAATGCTACAATGCATAAACCAAACTCTTTAGGAGTAAATTAACAGAGAAAAAAAGTTCATAAAAATATAATAAAGTGTTAAGACTTACTAAAGTACAATAATGTACTTTAACATTAAAAGAAACGACTTGTAATGGAAACAGTTGTGAAAGTTGAATCTCTTTATATTTTTGACATGACAATACAAAACGCATCTAAAATACAGTAGAGGTGTTGTAATATGTCACAGATCTTCACACCAAAGAAATAATAGTACTCCGTAGAAGACAAGGCAAGTAAATTAAAAAAAAGACGTTGGAAATAATTATACAATTTCAAAATCATTAAAAAAAACAAAATGCAGATACAATTTAAATTAAATATACACGAAATAGAAAGTATTAATCTAAGATTTTCAAACAAAGAACCAATAAATTGTCGGGTGAAATTCACGCACTCCGAACTGCACTTCCCGAGCCGGGCCATGTTCACCTTTCAACCAATATCGATTGACCCATTAACCTGTTTCCACGTACCAGCCTGCCATGATATTTAATTCGTTAATTGGTCTTCAATTTACTTGGTTTTTACGACGATTATGCGGTTTTGTGTTATTTTATTTCTTCTGGTAGGTCTTAGTTTTATAATGTATTTTAATATTTTTGAATTTAGAATTTGCCGCCATTTTTTTTTTTGTTTTCACGTTTATGTTTTTAGATTATTCATTTTACAATTAGATTATTGTTATTAATGTGTATTTAAATTAATATTTCACTATTTATTTATTTTTAATGAAGTCGATGATACAAAATGAAGAAATTATTTAACTTTTACTCTTTATAACTATTATTAAAAAATGAAGGAAAATAAAAATCGGAAACACGTAAAACAATATAATGACATACAAAAACGACACAATAGCTTCTACGACATCAATGCGGAAATAATAAATTCAGTGTTGGCAAGAACCCCACACAAACATTCACATCTTTTATGAATACATTGCAATCTAAGGATTCTACAAGTGGTCCTTCAGCTACTCCAACTTATACAGAAGAAAAAAATCAGGAACGTCTACGGAGGTCGAAAAAAGGAGGTAGTTCTACAAAACAAATTCTAAACACTGCGGGCAACACTAACATTCACACTTACTTCCTCTTTCCATTGAATTTCACAGTACGCATATTTCTAAAGTACATTTCACCGCGCTTCATTCCCGAATACGACCGACGCGCATCCAGTGCAGCGAGATTCAATACGATATCGATTCAATTCCCATCCTCTACGCCGTTACAGCCTAACTGTATATTTGCATGCGTGCACGTATAGACAACCATTTCACTGTGAACCGCTATGACTCTATTATTGTTCCCATATATCGGTGGAAACCCATTGGTCGGGGGAAGGTGGGTAGGCCTCGATAGGCTGGACGGTTCGGAATTTCGGCTGCGGCCCGGTTCCGGCATGCAGTACACGCGCAAGCGTACTAGAGTCGGTTAGAGGGGAGAGCGGGGACGCGCGGGCCGGGGGCGGTTGCACCGAGTTGCGCAAAGCCGCAGCGGTCACTCTGCAGCGGTGTCATAGATTATAGGAAAGTATAATAGATACCTACGAGCCAAGTGTTCATTTCCTTTGTTTGCACGATGCATCATTACGTCCAATTTATTTATTGACGCTGCGGATTGAGAGGCTGTTGGAGACTGATAAATAGATTTAAGATTTGCAATGTTAGGAAAAGTAGGCCAGGAGGAATTGTAGGCATAAATGAACCCGAGAAGTGCGATAATCAATAGCGGCGAAGGTCAAATAAAAAGAATGTTAACTAATGTTATTCTAGACAAGGTGGGAACTCATTTTTTAAATGCTGTTAAGGCTATTACTATTGAGCCTAAAAACTGGGCTTGCATCTCAAGATGGTACTTGAGCGACTTTACCCAAACAATTTCAAGAGGGTCTATTCGGAATTACGTTAATACAAAATACGTAATGCTGATTATATTTAATTATTTCATAGTAACAATTGTTTTCTTTTTTGGCTCTGTTATTACAAAAAAACATTATTTAAGGGACAACCGCGCATGATACTAAATATTGCACAATCCTTATATGATTTACAAAACAATTAACTAACATATTACCCAACGGAAGCAAAAACAGCCTTCTGAGGTCAAATGTCCACGAGCGGTTAGAGCGCACAAATTTCTTTTTTTAGCGTCTTCGCATTATGCATACTGACACACATAGTTGTCATTGCCAAAGTGACAATGGCATACAGAGTACGCGGAAGGTGATGCAAATAAAATGAGCATCTTAAAAAATATATTTTCCTTTTTATATCGACGGGAAGGCTAATTTACTTAAGCGAAATTTTTTAGCTACACTAAGTTTTATACTAATTAAAAATCAGCACTTTTGTCTATGTTTAAATATAGTAAAATTTTTTCGAAAAAAAATGTCGTTTAAGTAAAATTGCCGTTCAATCGTCAATATGATCTAAATATAATGGGAAGGCGTTATGAACCTATCTTTTATAATTTTTCCAGAATCTAGATTTTACAGTTATCAATTCTTAATTTAAAATCGTGTTTTCATAATGTTTATTCTAACCTACATTTAAAATAAAAAAAATGTTACATTACATCTATGGTTGAACAGAAAAAAAACAGCTACAGTATCATTTGTAAATAAAATTTAATCAAAATTATCACAATCATAAAGATAAACGACATATCAAATACTAAAGCTATTACCGACGTTAGGCAGAATGCAACGTTTTCCTTTATTTTTTTCTCTGTTATAACGGTGCTCGGGACACAGCCATCGTTTGAAGGCGTTGCACTTCTTTCCCCTCTCTCCCCTGCCCTCTTGAGAGGGAATAGGTGTGGTGCAGTGAAAGTTAATAATTTTGCTTGTTTTACTAGTCTCGCGTTGTTTTACGATACCAGTTTAAAAAAAATTGAGTTATGATTGTACGTTGTATTTAATATAATTGGTATAATAAAATGTGATATTAGAGTGATTTGTTTTGAATTATTGGGATGCATGAATATTTAGTCATATTGTTTATCTCTTCGTAAAATGAAATAAAACATGAACAATAACTACAGGCAATTTTTTTTTTTTTCTTCAAATTTGTTGTATGAGAGTTATAACCCGTCAACTGAAGAAAGTTCCATTAATTTCACTAAGTCTTACACTGTTAAAGCCGCTAGTACTTCGCCGGTTACATTTTCTGTCGTAAATTGAATGAGGTTGGAAATGCAAGTTGCGTACTCGTCATGCGTACTAGAAGCAGTAAAAGTATATCTCCGTCGCTTTAAAAATAAAGGGAGTGAAAGAAACAAAAGATTCTTAAATTTCGGCTGCAGTTAAAGGCGTTGTCGGAGTTATAGCGTTGTTTGTGAATACTTCGTAGTTATAACTATGAGTGTAATAGTTGCTTATATTAAACTATGTGAAGAATAATCAATTCATAAAACTAACATGAATTTTATAAATCACTCATAAAATTAAATCATAAATTATTATTTTAATGAGTAAGTTTTAAAAGATAATTTTTTCTAATATTATTATTTTCAATCTGGATATCATGAATCCAATTTAGTACCGGTTCTGCGTACAACTATCTCGCAGAGAACTCGATTATCAATTGCAATGTTTCTTTTTTTCATGCCATATGTTTCATTTTTGGCCTATCGTATATAAATTAAATTTTATAGCAACTAAAAAACAACGGTCGCATACACAAATTCGTTTCTTTGACGATACCCACAAATTAACAATTTTGGAATAGGTCATTATTTTATTAAGAGAGATTTATATTCTCTATCACATATTAGATAGTTTCCACTGTAACAAGGGTCTAAAGACGCATCGCTAGGCGCGGCTCGGATGACGGTCGCGCCGTATGCTCATAGATTTAGTGTACGATTGCGTAAGCTGTTTCGAAACTTAGAAATATACGGGTTCAGTGAATTCCCTTTCGAGTTATCTGGATGAAACTAGTGGTTGAATTGTTTGTATACCAACATTTTATATTCAAAGATGTGTAAATCAAAATTATGACTTAAATCGATAATATTATAGACTTTTTTGCATCGAATTTCGTTACGCATTAAAGATGAGTATTAAAAGCACTTTTGAAAATTTATCTACTCCAGAGCTGAAACTAATCGAACACGAGGATATGAAATAACAAATATCAACTCTATATCGTTTCTAAAACCTCTGATTAGAACCTGACAGGGCAGTATATATTAATAGTGAATAAGTATTGTTATCATAAAGTATATCTGTAGGTACATTCATTTATCGCACAGACAAAATACGAAAAAAATAGGATTGATGCACTAAAGCTCCATATGAATTAATTACCGTTTGTAGACGGTTCGCAAACAATTAATTGTTGACGCAATTATGATAACACTGATAAGGATTGTAAAACTACGCTCAATGAAAAATGCAGTTCACGAAATATAGAGCCATCTACATTTTCTTTTTAAAACTATTTTTATGAATTTTTATTTATGACTTAGTTTTCTCTTTGTGAAATTAAATATAAAAATAAACGTATATACAGCTGACCTATCAAAAATAATATGTAGAGTCAACTAAATATCTAAATATTATTATCTACGAATACTAAATATTTGAAATTTCACATATATCTCGTGCTAAATACTCTAAATCAAACCCAAACGACACGTTAACAATGCGTGTTCACGTAATAAGAAATTCAAGGAGCTAAACCATTGTACTTGGTAATGCAAATAAAAAACTTTCTATGCATCGCTTTTCCGACAAAAGCGCGACGCGGCCGCGCCGTCAAAATAGAAAGTTGCAATGCATGCGCCCGCGCATACCTCCGGCTTAATTAAACTTGCCCAATTCATCGATAAGTCGGATGTTAATCGCCTTATAGCAATATAGCGATCAAGGACTACTGTCGCTAATAATATTTGCGTGAAATATATTGCATAAAAATAATGTTGATATTAATGTATTTAAATAATGTATTTATGACTCTACATTTGATATAATAGTAAATTAGTGAGTATGGGACATTTTGATGACTGTGCTGTAACACCTGAAATTTTCGATTCGACCCCAAAACAATGGTAGAGACCTACACTGCCTTAACGTCGGCTATATTTTGACATAGTTCCCAGAGACTCTACTAACGAAAAATTCCTCGTTGCTCCTGAAGAAAAATAAAGTCTTGATGTAAATAATCGTCTAAGTATAACATTGAACGACTACGTCTTTTAACTGGGCAGATTGAACCCTTCACGCGGCTCGTCAAGATAATTCACTAAGGTGGGTTTTTCACTGAATGAATCCCTCCTACCGAATTTCGGCCACGGCGGCCAATCTCAACGGAGATCAGCCAGGTACGCAGGAGATATTATAGTGCACAAGTGTGTGCGCAATACACAGGTGCACTCTCTGTTCCTTCACTCTCATAGTTCGGTGAGACGGCAATCCGACATGACCGGAGAGAGATTAGGCACAGGACCAACGGCTTTACGTGCTTTCCGAGGCACGGGGTATCACCCCGCCAACTTCTTGACTCCGAGCTGCGACTGAGTAATTTTAAAGATGGAAAAACCCAGTCACAATTATTTTTGGCCCGACCCGGGATTCGAACCCAGGACGTCAGCGCGGCAGTCGTACTTGTACCGTGTACACTTACAACTACGCCACCCAGGCAGTCACTATATACGTGTTAACCGTTATCCTATTAGGTGCAATCTATTTACTATGTAAAGCGGTTATTTAGTTCACAATTTGACTCATGGGTACTGGTACTGAATTAGGAATTTCCGTTATATTTATTATTAGGTATTCGATTTCCCAGATGTACAAATGTCTATTTTTACCGCTAAGCGATGTTTTGCGAGCATAATCGTGTTTGAGAATATTAAAATCAAACTCCGATTTAAGGCATCTCCGAATGTCTCAGACGACGAACGCAGTATTATGCGGGCAAGATGACTCTCATATACCTGGTGCTAAGCAGGGTAGAATCCAAATTATCAACTGATGAGAGAATATTATCCCTTGCCAGTTGACACAATTATGCCGGCCTAATTTTTGATACTGGTATATTTTTTCATCATCATTGAACTGTATAAATTGAAACAATCTCGGACGCAATACTAGACCACTAAACCTCAGATTTATGGCGACAGATTCGAATAAATCTCGAGGGCGAAGGCTCCAGGCAACATTGCATTTTGAAATCATGAAACTATACCGACAGGAAACGTTAATGGAAATAAAATGCCATTTAAACCGAAAGCTATAAAATTACGTACAGAAACTTGATCAATCATTTTTTAGAGTTCTCTATATGTGAAGAACTGTATTTTTAATATGATTTTTCAAAGGTTAATATATATTTTCACAAAATTTTACAAAAATTTACGTGTTTGTATTTTTAAGGATTAGGGTGTCGGGAAGAGTGGGAAGAGGTTCCACTATTTGATACGTTGGTCGTCTCATCTCCGGTACAGAACTCTTCTTTCAATCCGTTCTCAGACTGTCTTTTTTTCTCTCTAACTTGTAAAACGCTTCGTCTTTAACCGTCATCACTACACAGTATAAAACAGTCGCTTTCTTTGTCCCTATGTCCTTTTGTATGCTTAATAAAATCTTTAAAACTACGCAACGGATTTTGATGCGGTTTTTTTAATAGATAAAGTGATTCAAGAGGAAGGTTTATATGTGTAATAACATCCATTAAATAGTGGAGAAATACTGTTATTTTGTTATGTTATACCCGTGCGAAGCCAGAACGGGCCGCAATGTTTTTATATACAACGTTCACAGTTTCCTGTAGTGTATTTAGTATAAGCATTGCACCCGTGCGAAGCCGGGGCGGGTCGCTAGTGGATATTAAAATAATGGTAAAATTTGTGATGAAATAAATTTAACAATGGCAATCCTCCGTTAAAAATTCGAAGGTATGTGAAGTTTGCTGACCTGCACTAGGCAACCGCCGTGGACTAAAACCCAAACACTCTCAGAGAAGACAAGAAGTAGAGAAGACTCGTATCTACCAGTCAGGTGGGATATAATACAGAGCTCATATTATTATGTTTTTTTTTCTTTATTTATTTATACAGGGTTTGGTTCAACAAGAACATGTCACCCTCATTGCGACATTCTATATTATATATTTATAAAATTTTACAAAAAACAAAATAAAATATTAGGGTACAGAACCCTCACCACGCGAGCCTAAGTCACACTTGACCGGTTTTATTATCCGTATTTGATACATGGATGACAACTTTCGTGGTTACATAAAAAGGGCAATTAGTGTACTTATGTTAAGGTCTATTCGTTACCTTTTAATTGTCGGAATTCGACCTTATTAACAACACATTTAATTTGTCTTTGCGTAAAACCGTAATGGATTTATGATTTATTAGGTTGTCTAGTTTAATAAAACTTCTGGCTTACTGCAACCGGTTAGTTAAATATCAATCAATTACCCCCGTGCCTCTGAAAGCACGTGCAGCCAATGGTCCTGCACATGATCTCTGACCTATTAGATATATAAATATCAATCAATTACCCCTGTGTCAGCAAGCACGTAAATCCGTTGATCCTGCGCATGATAATCATGTCGGATTGCCGTTTCACCGGACTATCAGAGTGAAAGAACAGAAACCTGTTTATTGCGCACACACTTGTTCACTATATCTCCTGCGTGGCTGATCTCCGTTAAGATTGGCTACCGTGACCGAAATTCGGCTAGGAGGACTTCTTTCAAGTATCACGTAAAAGCAAATAAAAAACAAAATGTACAAATGATACATTTGAAATAAGACTTATAACAAACACGAGTACAGACTTTTCTTGGTTGAAGATTCTACAGGTTAGAACAAGGGAACAACTCGATAGTTGTAAGGCTTACAACTATCGAGTTGTTCCCTTGTTCTTACAAGTAGAATCTGTACTGTTGTGATTACAACTCAAGCGATGTATTTTAAAAATAGTTCTCTATGTGTTTTGAACGAAGTTAAATTGTTTCGAAAAATCATGTCGCTTGTTTAATTAGCTTTAAAAGCGTAAGCAAATATTAAATCATAATAAATAAATTATAGGCGAAATATTTTGTTGCACAAACACAACACCGAATTTAATAAATTATAATATCATAATGATTATTCTCAATTATGTTTGTGATGTCCCTAATCTCTATTACTTTCCTTCATGATAAAAAATGAATTGCATAATTAAAAAAACAGAATATATAATGATTATTTAATAATTGAACCAATAATCTTTCTTTCTAAAAAATCTTCTTCACACACTCCAATTAAATGTCCAAAATAATAATGCAAAAAAACCCCATGAGGACTTGAGATACGGTCCCTCAATAATAATATGTCAGTTCCGTGTGGGGCTGCAGGAGCTTTGTGAGCAATCCTTGACCCGGATAGGGATACCGGTTTACGCACACAGGTCAAATTACTTATTGTGTTCCGGGTTTTTGATTCCGTGTTCAGTACGTATTTGGAAGCTACGATTTGGCTGTGATGGAGCTGTTGAATAAAGCCAGAGGGCTACGATTTAGATATTTTTGGTTAAAACATTCTCAATTGGCAGTATAGTTATAGTTTTTTTTTATCTTTTTTACGTACGCCCTAAACTGCCCTTTCGACTATTATTATCATCTCCAATGGTTGTCTGGTAGAGATCGCCTCGAGCGATAAGACCGCCATTTGTAATACCAATGTAATCATTTTCACCGTCTGTATACAAATTTGTCTCCTTCTTTTATATTTTCGGTGTACAATAAACTATGTCGCGACTTTCGTCTATGGGGGCAAATTACTGGTATGTCTCTCATATGTGAGAGTCCGCCTGGGTAGGTACCACCGCAATGTCTATTTCTGCCAAGTAGCAGTGCGTGGTCGCTGTTGTGTTCCGGTTTGAAGAACATTGTAGCCAGTGTAACTACTGGATATAATAAGATTAACATCTCATGTCTCAAGATGGCGAGCACAGTAGAATACCAAACAATACTTTATAATTCGAGGTGTTGGATGGTGTTTCTACTGTTTATGAGCTGTCGTATCGTTTACCATGAGACGAACGGCAAACTCGTCACGACCGTCAAAGCAATAAAAAAAATCGATCTTTTTACAATTATGGACCTTTTGAATATGGGAATTTTTTACACTATCAAAGCTTTCCTTTGAATAGAACGCCTGTAAGTACAAAAAGACAGTTACACCCCCGTAAACGAAATAAGGCCCCCTTACTAAATATAATTGATTTTTAGAAAGCAGTTTTGTTTCTGTTGGGTTATATGCAATCGTTTTACCATATTTATCTTAGAGGGACACTTAAGTTTATGTAATCAAAACAATAGTATGTTCGCAAAAAAATACAATAAATACATACTTGTTCTGTAGAGCATTCAATTGAATAAATAAGTAATGCTTAATAATAGTCCCACTACTGGACGAAGGTTTTTTCTACTATTAATAGGGTTTGGGCCTTAGTCCACCACGCTGGCCTCGTGCGTGCTAGCAAATGTAGACGTAAAAATATAATATGTTTTTAAATGTGTAAAATGTTTTATAGTTTGGATTATATTCGATTTGTTACTAAATGTTACATTCCTAAAGCCTTTTGAGTAACTCATCTGCTTCCGTGGGCGCCAGTGGGCGACAAGTACACGTGTCAGAAAAATACTGCGCACACGCAGCGTGGGCCAGCATGACCTTGATAGTGCAAATGTTTAACAATTCAATGTACAGTAAAATGTGAAAATATGGTTCATTATTTACATTCCTTTTTATTTCGAGATGCGTAAATGTAAAGGAGAATGCCCATTTTTGTATGAGAGTTGGGCTACGCTTGCGTCTGTACAAAACCTTCACAAAACTATGGGGAATATATCTTAATTTTTATACAAATTGAAAACAATTAGATATTCGATGGGAGTTCGGAGTGATCAGAATTTTTATAGCGCGGTTATTTTGAGGTTAAGTATGGACTGCAATAATGTAAGGTAGAAAGTACCTATGTGCCTGATTAAGTTCAATATTGCAGTACCTACTGGTTATTGCTATAAGCGATTAGTGGACGGTCTTTTCACCTAGCTTTAATCGCCCTCATAAGCAGACGCTTATCAGTTGATAGGTCCTAAAATATCTGATAAGACGAAACTCCAATAAAACTTTTAACATATTATGGCGGAATATTAGTTTTTTCACGGAGCATACATATGTTACCTGACCTTTTGTGTATATGTTTTTCTGACTTACGACTTATTCTATTAAATGGATTACCTAATCTTTATTTCCACCTACCATTATCTCACTCCAATATGGCGTCAACACATATTGTAGAATAGATCCAGCTTAGTTTTTATGGCCGGCCTTATGCCTGTCGCCAACCCTATTTGGAGGATTCCGATCCCAGGCAACTCATGTTAAAAATACCGAGATAAAATGTTGCTTGGCCTGGAAACCGAACCCAGGAACTCACTTCACAGCCTGATTAGGCCAGTAGTTATTTATCATAGGGAAAGAAAAATAAAACCAGAAATACGAAATCCGATGCATATTTTTATATAGATGTATATTTTTAATAGAGGTATATATTCTTGGCATCCCAAAATAAAAACAAGAATTTAATATAGCTGCAGCACGTTTATATATACTCCTGAAGTGAGTGACTTCTTGCAGCGCTGGTCGGGTCATGTCATGTTGTTGTTGTCTGTGAACCTCTCTATTAGCTGATCTCCAGCAGGAAGCATAAACTCATTTCAGCCTTGAAACCTAAAATATAATGTAGAAGTTGAGTAAACATGTTCAGATTATTATTATTGTTAAACTGTTTTCTTTAGCTAAATATTTCCCACATTGTGGGTATGTTAATAATAATCTACATAACTAACAAACTGGACAGCTTGTCCAAGGAATATACTTGTCTTTGCTGTGGCGCCGCAAAGGTGCACAGTCAATACACGGCCGGGATATGCCGTCTCGATTAACTGTCCTGGATCTAGGCTCTAGACGACATTGTGTTACTTACTAAAAGCCTTCGGTCTCAAAGTTCGAAACGCACACTATACACGTTGTTTTTTAAAAGAGGATTTTTCAACTCAACATTAAAATACACTCCGATCTTTAGTAAGATAAAATATATTAAAATATTTTAATGATTTAACATTCAAACAAATCTAAAGTGTCAAAATGTCATTAATTTCTGTTGCCAGTGTAATAAAAATTTGTACCCATATATTCATTAATTAAAAATAAAGTCCAGACATGTTTTAGCCGACTATTGTATTTCTGTCAATGCAAGTAAAAGTTGCTATTTGTTTGTTTTTGGAACAATTAATATTTTCTCTTTTTTTACCCGCTATTTGGAGTTTGGTCATAATTATTAAGTAAAATATATTATTTTATAACAATATATTTGAGATGAATAATATATTTAATACATACATTATAGATTCAAGTACGGGCACATTTATTGTACGTAATATTTACTTTTTTATTCCATTTAAAAAGGGAATTTGTTATGAATTGGTATCAATTCGCCATATTGGCAGTAAATTATCCGGTGTTTCATTTGCAACAATTAAACAACTTTTTTTTTCATATCTTTTAAACCCCCGTTCGCTTATGACTGAAATAAATACAAATGAAGTAATAATTAAAATGATGATTTTTCGTGAATATTTGGTTAAGACGCATGACTGACGCAAAGATAGCCTGGTTTTGGGCATTGTCCTTTTTGTACGGAAAAAATATATTTATTTGCAATTATATTACGTGCAGTTTCCGATTTGGTTCCCGGATTGCGTAAAATTATTTGATTTTTTCCCGAGAATCTGGAATGGGGCCAATTTAATGAAATTATACTCGTCCTTATTATATGGGATCTTATGCATCTGATGAAATATGGGTTACACTTGTATCTATCTTTTATAATTTGAATGACTCGACGAGCTTGCCTTTCGTCTGGCTACACTGGCTACAATCTCCTTCAAACCGAAACACAACTGTGACTACGCACTCCTGCTTGGCGGCAGAAATAGATATTATTGCTTGGCGGCAAAAATAGACATTGCAGTGGTACCTACCCAGGCGGACTCTCACAATGAGAGACATACCACCAGTAAAACTATAACAACCAGTAATCTACCCATAAAATGAGAAGAAGTGAGATTCTATGAATCTTTGTTTATAAACACCGAACACCTTACACTTTCACTAGTTAACTTAACCGTTATTTACGACGTAATTAAATTGTAATCAAAAATGTCCCATCACTGGCAGGAAGTAGTTAATAGCTTCAAAGTAATATAAATAGTTAAACGAATGTTTAAATTTTGATAATATAAGGTTCATTTATGTAGTTTATTTGCTTTTCGCGTTAACTTTTACTGCATAAAGGCGTCCAGGGTAACTGGACGAACCTGAGACGACCTGGAGAAAATAGTCCCAATAAATATGGACCCCTATAATAAGACAATTGTCCCGATTATTATCGGAACCGCTTCTGCTTCGCACCACACGTACAGTGTGACTTTGATATTGCGTTACTAAAAGAAACCACTTATTTCTCTTCATGGAGATAATATTCTCCACCTAGATGTAAACAAATGTAAGTTTCTTGCAAAATAAATAACAATGAAAATTAAATTTCAATACCCTACAAGAGAATGAGAGAATGCATCGCAACATCACACTCACAAATACACTCACGCAAACACCATAAAAAAGAAGCAAGACTTGTATTAAAAATATTCGTTATTCATGAATGATTTTAGCAGAGTTGAAGACGTATGTTTCATTTATTAACGCTATTTCAAAATAACTCTGTATACATTAGTTACAAAAATGTCCCTTAATCTAATATAACTCGTTCATTCTATATGCCATCTTACTATCGCATTCATTTCGTACTTTGTGTAGCCAAAGTTTTCAACAATAGCAAGATAGAGCCCCCTTTTTAATAGTGATGTTAAAGGTGTAACCTACAACAGTGCAAGGTGCTTCAATGTAGCACAATGACGTAAGACGGCCGCGATCACCAAATTTCTCATTTTTCTATATTATGTAATTTACAGTATTTTTTTCTGTAAAAATAAAGAAATATGCAAGAAAATTTAAACTCAGAATATGTCATTTTCAAATGCTTGGTAAATATTGGTCATTCAAATTGCGAACCATTTTTAAAGCCGCCATATTTTTCAATTTGGAAAACCTGATTTTTAGATTTCTTTTTAAATAGAATTTTTTTTTAATTTGTTACACATTATTTTTAAGAACTCAATAAAATAATCGTATTTTGAAAATAGAACAAAACGTATGCATTTTACTTTTATATTGTAGATGGCGCTAATAAGCAAGTAAGGTGATGGTAAATGGAGGTATCCATTCCAACCCAACGAATCGTGGGTGTTTTGCGAACTTTAAGGAAAGGCATAATAGATGGTAGAGACTGACGGCTCTCGGGTGTCTAGATGACATTTGACCTTAGTCCGTAGCAATAGAACGTGTTCCTAATTTTACGTCTTTGCTGTATGTATAGTTATTTATTTATTTAAAACTTTTTTGTACACCAAAAATGTAAAAAGAAAACAAAAAGAAGACAAATTTGCATACAGACATAGTTATTTGATTTTGTAAGGGTAAGACATCCTAGTTGATCGCTCACGCCATTCGATATGATAAAATTAAACGCAGTAATATTTGTAGGGCAGTTCGAGAATAACAAATAATAACTTTTAATTAATAATTAGTTCAATTTTATCTATTTAAAATCTATTTTGTATTTAGCAAGCGTGTTATTTAATATTAAATTGTTATATACAAATTAGACTACATGATATAAGAATGCATTTTTAACTATATCCATTAGATTCGTTACAGGTGAGAAGCTTCAACACCGTAAAACACTATTTAAATGAAACCTTTTAAGCATTTTAACCATACGCAAAAATCCAATGCGTAAATGGCAAGTGCGTAGTGATATAACTTAAAAGAGCTAACGCATGTCGGTGGTTCGGCCTTGGTTCCTAAGTTACATAACCGTCGCGCCCTGAAGGTCCCAGGGGGGCGTCCTTGGCCCCGCCGCCCGCTCCCGCCCGCGCCCCGCACCTCGCCGCCCTGCACCTAACCTAGACGCAAGGCCGTTCGGAAATGAAAATAATATTTGGTACATTATTAGAAAACCAGTAGGCGGGCTCCTTAATAGTCGTTTAAATATTCTATTACATATTCCCTATGTACATAGAAATAAGTCGAAAATT
This sequence comes from Manduca sexta, assembly GCF_014839805.1. Taxonomy (NCBI): domain Eukaryota; kingdom Metazoa; phylum Arthropoda; class Insecta; order Lepidoptera; family Sphingidae; genus Manduca; species Manduca sexta. The sequence continues at coordinate 3,074,516 of NC_051137.1, read as the reverse complement.
ACTATTTAATTAGATCCTTGAAAATTTTCTGCCGTTTTATATATTTAATGTTATTGAACTTGTTCGTAACCCTTAAACATTATTACTCAAGCATTCTACTTATCAAGTTTGCTCAACACGACTCCCCTGCATGCACTAGGGAATAAAAAGTAGCTCCTTGGAAAAGAAACGCGACTCGCAAGATTTATATACTCAGCCATTACGCTTTTTAACTAAGAATGATAAGAAAATCTTTCGCCTGACCGAAAGGTGAACAAGATGCAAGAATGTAACTTACTAACAGCCGTTTTTAATAAACGATCCCAAATTCAATCTTCAATCCGATTCCGAATGAACCAATCAAAGTGACTCATTTGTGTGCATGTCAAAAATACTTTGTTCTAATTGGTAAATTTTTGAGATAGAAAAGGTGGGAAGATTTATTGAAAATGGCCATTATCCTCTTCCATTTACCCTCTTCCCTTATCTAATCAGCGCAACTTGCAAGCACATTGAGAAGTTTTAACTCTATGACTGTCTTACGTTAAAATTCCGGGCATATTGAATATACAGTATTCGAAATTAGGAACTCTACGGACCACGAATTACAGGACAAAATAGCTTAACAGGATATCAAAAACTCCTCACACCTACACTGAAACCTATTAATACGAAAGATTACCTTTGTTTTCTAAAAATGTCAGTTAATTACTCGTCACTGTCAATATACTAACATCTTTATTACATAAAATCTGATATTGTTCACAGGCTTTCAGATTACTGTCTGATTGACTGACTGGTAGTAATTTTTTTATTGCTTTGAATAACGAGACGAGCTTGCCGTTCACCTGATGGTAAGCGATACAACCGCCCATAAACAGTAGAAACACCATCCAACACCTTGAAGCACAAAGTATTGTTTGGTATTCCACTGCGCTCGCCATCCTGAGACATGAGATGATAAGTCTTATTATGTCCAGTAGTTACACTGGCTACAATATCTTTCAAATGGGAACGCAACAGTGAATACACACTGCTGCTTACCTTACCTTGGTACCTACCCAGGCAGTCTCTGACATATGAGAGACCTACCACAAATACTTCTATGATTTTGTAATAGCGTTAGAAAATTTTTGACTAACTTTCGAGAAAGCTACATTATTCCTGAGTGATATAAGCTACTTTTATCCCGGGAAAATCTTTTTCACGCTGATGGATCCGCACGCAAATCTAGTTCATTTATATACAGATAAAAAAATTAAAGAAACAATAACGTGGTACAGGGTCTAACAATCACTTTTTACAAAGATAAGATATTTCTGTAGAACATTTATCTAATGACTAACAATTTCAAGCAATAAGCAATCACGATAACATCACGTATCAAACAAGACGTAATACCAACATAACAAAATAAATCTCCAAAGAGATCCAAATGAACTTATTAAAAACTATATAATTGACAACCTTTTCGATTCAAACCGGGTCTTCAAGTTTTTATTAATTAATGTAAAGAACAATAATTAACCAGAAAGTTTTATTACTTAAAATATGCCTACATGCTTGCCATTGATAACTTTATAGTCAGTCTAATAGTGTTATCTACGTGTGCGGCAGACCCGAATTGTAAGGCTATCTACAATGCACAGATATGCGTGTTGTGTACTTCTAATCATTTCGACTAAAATGGCATACCGAGAATCTGATTAGCGCCTCAAGTTATACAATTCACGGAATTTATTAATTGTATTTATCTAGAGACGCCACGTTGTCGTTCAATGAAATGACGACACATTTTTTTATTTGTAATGTTTTTTATGAACAACTAATTACACAATATGCGGCACATGTATATTTTCTATTCGCTATACAGAAAGTCCACCATAACACTTAATAATATGGCCAAACATGCCATTTAACACATCGGAATGGAGACATTTACAAATAGCCATATTATACGCGTAACAGCTCCCATCTGCATAATAATCTATGACAAAATAATTGAGTTCTGAATTTAAAAACTGCGTTCAAGTGCGTTCTGTCAACGCTCGACGCTGATTGGTTGGCCGTATTCGCCGGTGACGTTGACGGAAACGTAGGACCAATCGTGCGGTCGACCTTCGTGAATGCCTAACATTGTGCTACTAAATTCAGTTGAGAGGTTTAACACGTACCAGAGGAATCGATATTTGAAACAGAATTCAAACAGGCGGCTGTGTAAAAGAATGTCATAGACATTTGAAAAAAGGTTCGAACATTGTTCGGTGTTTGTGAAACAATTCGAATATTATTCGATATTTAAATATAGAATGATGAGTGCATTTGTTTTAAAAATGAAAAGGATTTAATTTTCAAAATCGATTAGGATTAACTATTTTCGCGCATCATTATTATCGATTATTATTCATACAAAAAATAATTAAAGCTCGAAGACGTTAATTTTTCAATCAATTCATATAATATTTAAACTTCAGACATAAGTGTAACAAACATAAATATGATATTTATAGCTGTTATCAGTAATTGGGTATACATTTCGTCTGTCAACGAATCTATCGACATTGTACGTCTCTATTAGTTGAACAGAGCAATTGGTACAAGGACAGTTATTGAGAAGAAAAAATCTCGTAGATCATAGAAAAATGTTACGTTACAGTAAAAAAAGGAATTTTTAAATAAAAGCTGATTAATAATAAGCAGATTTGAAATCTTTTCATTAATAATTTTAATTACACTTAGCAAGTTCATAGAATATAATAGTAAATTTCAAAAAATGCTGGCAATATTTTTTGGCTGAAGTCTGTAGTCTAAGTAGATAGAATGTATTATTCTATAATTCATTATTCCAGTTTTAATCTAATTAGAATCTAAGACATATGGGATCACTAACAATATTCAACAAGTATTCCTTCTAAATATTCCTGGTCTTCCTCTTTCCCTCTCCTAAATCCTTCCTTGTCCTAGATTTTGCAATGTTCCTAAACAATAATAAATATTAAATTTGAAACTAAAACTGAATTTAACTAATGTGATTTTCTTTTTGTTTTGCATGTCCTGAGCGTTTTATAGTCTAATAAGGATTTATTAACATTAAAATTAGCATAAAGAAATTACTGTCACTCATTAATTTTACAAAAAAAAAAAAAAACCAGAAACAATGTTTCCAACATGCATAAATCCAAACATGACATAAAATGGCGTAGGTGTCGCGTCCAGGTCTAATTGTGACTGCAGGTCGACGAACCCAAACTAGACAGGAAAGAATTCGGCTGTGGATTCATTGTATCTAAAACCTAGGTTAATGGCTAGATGCTACTGTTATCCCAAGGCCGCACATTTGTTATTGTTAACGAAACTTCGTAGAAATGTTAATTTATTTTTATTGTTTTTTTCGCGCGTTCGCACCTCCTTTGCGGTGTTTTTTTTTTTTTTTATGTTTTAATTCTATTCCAAATACAAATTTGAATTATGTATGTGTTTAAAGTGTGAACATGGGTATGTGTTAAACGCTAGGTCATTGGTCACTTGCAATAAATAAATATAAACAATATTTCGGAGGTAAAGAGTCAAGATTCGTTGTGATGTCATAGTCTTTTCTCGTACATGTCATAAACGCACATAAATATTACGATGAGTTTAAATTTAGGAATTTTTAAGAGCTTAGACCATCTGGAATCAAGATTTTCTCTTAAACTACTGAACTGATTCTAATAACTATTTCACTGATAAAAACATGCATTGTAATTAAGTAACGTAGCGTATTATATTTTATTTTAAAATTACTTTTATTACGCAAAAGACTTGTTCTTTGCAGACTTGCTTGTTACGTAGATTTAATTGCTTGTAGAAAGAACGGTAGAGCTAATCTTATTTAAGATATCTAATAAGTAACGCATTTGTTCCTATGAATAATATTTATTTACCGACCCTATTCCTTATCTCATGTTGATTTTTTTGTGTTGTTTTTTTCGATTTTCAAGTGCATTTATCGAGTAGTATCTTTAAATATAATTATTTATTCTACTCTAAAACTTATGGGACTATGGACTGATTGTTCATAAAGGTACTCAGACTGCAGTAATATTACACTGCATATAAACATAGCATCTTGGTATTCCGTTTATATAAATATTTACTTTGCGCAGGACTTCTTTGGTTTTAGTACATCGCATACAGTAATGTACTTTTCTAATTAGCAAATGGATAAACATATTTTAAAATTTAGAATAAATTTATAATTTTGAATTGAGAATCGAATTTGATTTTTGAATTTCGAATCATAATAATGGAATATTTAATTTACTTCCTTATTTTTAGAATACACGTTGCTATTTGCATTTCAATTTATAATTAATAGTATATTAAAATATACAACACGCTACAATATTATGAATAATCTATGATGTTATATTCCGATTGAACTTTGGAAAATCCCCGTTAGTCTTAGAACAATAACTTAAAATTAATTAAAGTGATAATACTGTTATAATTGTTTTGTGGGCAAATTATGATTTTGTGTTTTTACTTTTGCATTTGTTCAAATTCCATGCATGTTCAAATTTCGATTGAATAATAATAGTGTACTTAATAAGAGTTTATATTATTAATATTTAGATATAAAACAACGATTTAAGGAACAGTGTAATGAGTTAGATTATTATTAATAATAATAACCTACTATATTTTTGAAATATTAATATCTACATATTTATAAAATATATATGTTATGATATAAAATGGTTTTCACAAAATAAACAAAACATTAGTATTTTGGGTTTATAATTTTATGTTTATTAGATTGCAGCAATTCCTGCATTCATGTATTTTAAAATTCCTTGATTTAAATAATTTGTTATTGTATTTAATTAGCGACTATTTAACTAACACAAATACAGAATAAACGCGGTACAAAATGATATATATCACATCACATATTTCCGTTCAACAATGAGACGCGATTCTTAAAATATAACACAAAATTATTTTGTTTAAATAACTCGTACAAAAAGCATAACCGAAATTCAAATCGTCCTAGCAACTATAGATATGATAATAAATTTATATAAGGGTATAGCTGTTAAGGAAGTCACGGGCCGGCCCGCCGTCCACCGCACTCTAGCTCTAGGTGCTAATCGAGCAACCATGGCCGCGCGGAGCCGCTTTGACAGTTTCTATGCAAATCGTACAAGACCAGTTTTCGGCCCGCAAGCGGTTCCGGGCCCCGCACGTCGCTCGCTCTATTCATAAATTAAGCCGAAAAACGACTTCGCACATTCGCGCATTCGGTCATGTCACTCAGACGAAACCTTCGCGCATCGACCGCCAGAACCGGCAACGCATTTCGGTCTTTGGTGTAAAAATAACGTAATAAAGGGTATGATGATGCGGTCGTGAATCATGCTAGATAACCAAGTGTAGGCGCCGGGCAACCATAACCAACCGGTTGCCAACACCGCGCACGAATAATTACTAATGCAATCTTATTTTCTAACAAAAAGCGGGAGATACGCTTGTCTCATTATCAAGTTCAATAGCCCCTGAGCGACAGCACGTGTATGCAAAACTTCGGGGACGGGCCGCAACTGCGCAAAAACATCTCATTGCAATAGCACATTAAGGTGCAAACTGCTATACACCCTCTCTGTTTTAACATTTATCGTATGCTGCGGGGTGTCAACACGTATTTATCAATGACTCGATATCTCGATGCCTATTTTGAAATCATCCAGATTGACTTACAAATGAGGCTACGCGCGACGCATTTTTTTTTAACTCCGATGCGACTTCCTGGTCGGGTCACACCCAAAAATTCGCACAGCCACAACCCTAGACCCAAACGTAAATAAGACAAATACAATACTTTCCTCGATTCCATGTCGCAAATTCCAACAGTCCTGGTAAACGTCAACAGTAAAGCATCAGAGCTCGGGCGAGCTACGCACAAGTCATAGTTTGCACACTTGTAGTCCACTGTCCGTGTTCGTGGTTCACAACACTCGAGTCACACACAGTCTGCACGGTGGTCGGTGGCGTGGTCACTTCCGCATGTTGCAGCGCGCGTTTGCGCTCGCGCCGCCGGTTCGCTCGCACTAGCCGTGTGTGCCGGTGCGCGGGTCGCTCCTAGCCGCGGGGAGCCTCGCTCGCGAATGCGACCGCCGAAAACTCTTAACGCCGCCCGAATGCAGAAAATTCGGACGCGCCGAGTGGGGGACGCTCTACGACTATCCGAAACTTGCGCGCGTACGTGCAGCGCTTCGCTATGAAAAAATCCAAGGTTAACGCGCGCTGCCAAAAAAAGACGCACGCAAAATGAAAAAAGACGGCTAGAGCGGCGCCCCTCGCGGGCCCTCGTGATGCAGCCGTTTGTGCACACGCCGCGGCGCCTCGCCGCACTCGCACTCGCCGCACTCGACTCGCTCGGCGGCGGACAGCGGCGGCACCGAGCCGGCACCGCGGCGGCACGCGCCCTCGACAATCCCGGAGCCTCGCTGCCGTAGACGCTGCTCAGCATGCACGGACAACAGCACTGACGCTTCGGCAATAGATAGCATTGATGTGCACATTTAATAATTTGGTAGAGTTTAAGCCCTGAATAATTAATGCATTATTTAAATTACTGAAACTTCCTATAAAGTTGTAATATAATTGAACAATTACTACTTGTGTAGTTTATGTAGATATTAAATTCGTTTGATTTAAATTAACGAATGATGTTTCTATTTTGCATCAAAACAATTAATATTACTAAGGTCAAGATGCAATACTGCGAAACAAACACAATAAAACCGTTGAATTAACGAACAATACGTAGCCATTATCATTGCATTACTGGCCATCAAACACGCGTAATTTAAATAACGTTCCAAAATTGAAAATGAATCTAAGTATTATTTTTTCATTAATTTTATTAAAATTGTTTTTTTTTTATAAAATTAAATAACATTTGAAGATTTCTACTAAAAAAAAGAGTTAACGAATATTCAATGACACATAGAACCTTTTTGCAATCGGATTCATTCACACCTTCTCGACAAAGACGGTCTTACATCATTCACAATATAATACTTGTTTGATTCTGTCATACATATATTTTATCCATTTATGATCGCTAACATGATACTGAATGAATAAATACATAACAGATATTGTTGACCTTACAAATATTGTGTAGAAAATTAGGAATTGGCACGGATATTATCAGTCCTCCGAAATTTGTACATATACAAATATTTGTTCAGGTCTGGGGTTAAAATTATATATCATAAATGCCATAAATATTTGTCTTAGCGATCGAACTCCGGAACTTTCGTTTCGCAACCGACTCGTCATCCGCTGCGCTCAAGACGCACTCGATATAAAAAATGACGTGATGTCAAGTTTTTTACAATTTTTAAATTTATATCCATTCAATACGTGAAATAATATGAATGATATGCATAAAATCCTCTATAGTTGTGAAATCATAGCCTATTCATAATGATGAACTACGATATTATATAATTTAGTATATTTTATTTAAATTAAACTTTTTTATAATTGACAGGTGTTTATGGTAGAAAATATATTTTAATGTTGGTAATAGCGTGAATTTATAATATTCCCGAGCTCCTTTGTGTAGTGACGTCAGCTATTCGTTGCCTAGATCCGCTTTATGTTTACCTTGTTGCAATTTCCGGAGACGTGAAATTCCATAAACTTGCGACCTACTTCCAAAATCTTGACACTGTTACAAATTGTTCCGAATTCAAATTTTTGCGTTCACGTCTATTGTGCCAGTATGTTTGTTTATGGTGCTTTTTAATAATTTTAAAATATTTTTTTCTCTTATTTTTTATTGTCTCCAAGTATTTCGCCGGCTCACCATTAAAGGTCCCATTTATAATTTTTACTTATGTTTAAAACATGAGATAAAAATTAGCATATTTAAAAAAAATTAAAACACAATATTTCATTGTTCCCCTAATTTATCTTTCGGAATTATTCATTTTTTTTACTGAAAGTTTAACATAGAACCTTGTAATAGTAACTCATATAGAGATTTCTTTCGGGCCTTTATTTTCAAACAGAAATCCACAAGATAGGTCACTGACTAGCTCACTTAATTCATCTCGGATAAATCTTTAATCCATTAAGTATTACCAAAACACGATCTTCAACAGTCGCCATATTTTTGTCGGCTTCTCACCCTACACATCAAGTACGACTCACTAGAGATGTGGCTGGATATTTACTGAATGTATGGGACTACCCAAAAGCAAACAATATCCGGTGGTAGCATACCTAACACATATCCTGTCTCCTCCCACGAGCACCTCACGATCCATTTATACACCTTATATTCTTAACTCCATTTACAGAGTCATTTCGACATTGCGTTACTAAATGAAACCACATACTCGTCTTCACCTTTGCTGATATTGCACCAAAAATCATCCATGAATAACGAATATTTTCACCAAATATCCTGGTTTTAGTTTTTTGATTTTTTTTTATGATTTTGTAGTGTAATGCGAATATGGCGTGTGCGTTAGTATAATATTTCTGAATAGAAGTATGATGTTGCCGCGGCACCAAATTCTCTTAGAGTAGTAGTAGTGGCATTAAAAAATGACTTTTTATTAATATTTATTTTGTTCGAAACTTACACTTTATTTATTTTACATTTACGGCTTTAGTAACTTATTGTAAAGTGTTATTTCCTAGTAGATAAGTATGTGGTTTCATTTAGAAACTCAATGTAAAAATTACCCTGTATTAAAACTTTTGATAGTCTAGTGGCCAGAACGGACTGCCGAGATGCTCCCATCCAAGTTCCAATCTCGCTTTAAGGCATCTCTGACTACGTAATTATGTGTATATTTAATCACAAGGGAACCTGCATAATTAAGATTTTTTCATAAAATAATCGAAGTACATGAACTCCATTTTTACCCTACGTGATGTCAAACTATAACCAAAACAACAAAACTATAAAAATAATATATTACACTATGGCGGATTTTAAAACCTTATGTATGGTGGTCGGTATCCAGGCGGATATAAAATATATCCTACCACCAGTAAAATATGAAAGACGGGTTACTAAAGATCATCAAGTGACTGTTGATGGTAGTGCTGAAAGATAGCACCTACAGAGAACGTATACCGATCAAATAAATGATCTCCGAAAAGAGCAGGTCAATAGTATCTTTATTCAGCGAAAATGTATGAGTACTATGAATGAGGAAGAGGTACATGATCGTAGCATGAAGCGCTTAGTAATCTCTGCCTACTCTTATAGGATATGGGCGTGAATTTATACATTTGCTACAACCCCAAACTGAAGTTGCTGAGTACAGTAGGGATTTTTTGATTGTGATAATAGAAAAATCTATGATAGTAACCCCAACGCATGAGACTCAAGAAAGTATAATATAGGGTCACTCGCGGCCACTAAGGTTCGCCAAGTTGGTCTTTTATGTTTGTTAGCCTGGCAAGGCCCGGCTTATACAAATAGACGGGACTTTTGGGTGATCGCCTTAGGCCGTCGCAACCCTTGAAAATTAAGAGATCATGCTGAGGGCTACCCACTAACGGGTGACGAACCTCGGCTAAAAGGTCGCTGGGAGAGAATGAGACATCAAAGATAATGTAGCGAATATATATTATACAAGGATAATATTCTGATAGTACAGGTATATGAGGCAGATAATATTAATGCCTCCTATTAGACTCTCCACTTCTAATTTTGTGATTATACGATTCCAGCGCCATACAAAAGCTGAACACACACGCCACGCATTTATTTTCGAAGGGGTATGCAAAGGCGCAACTAGGGCACTCACTTTTCGCCAAGTGTGTTCCGTCTTATGATGTGATAGAGGCGAGCCTATCGTCATATCAAGCACTACTACTAGACTCCGGGCTGATACTGAGCAGAAAAACCCAATATCACTTTGCCCGACCAGGGATTCGAATCCAGGACCTCAGAGCGCTGCCGTACTGCGCATGCAGTATAACTACGCCACCGATGCAGTCAACAAAAGCTGAATGACCGACCAAAATGCCTTACGCGTCAAACCCAAATTAGACCTTAAAGACTTCCGTGCCGAAATATGTTTTTAGAAACTTAAAATGTGCAGCACGAAGAACAATAGTATTTCAATACACGTTTCCTTATCACTGGCGGCAAGGCCATTCCTGATAACGTCACTGTATTAGGATAGAGGATGTTTGGAAATAATAATTCAACTATGATATTATTCGAGTTACTGCTGTTAGATTTGTTTTAAAATCTATTTTCCTGGTAAGGGTAAAATGGTAAAACCGTGTGCGTAGATTGCTGTAGACCAGCTATACTCTAAGTGTGTTCCGCGGAACCCTAGGGTTCCGTGATACCTCTGTCGGGGTTCCGCAAGAGTTTAGAAAAAAAAATCAAAACACCTCTTTCAATAATAATTAGTAACTGTTACATTGTACTTTTATTATGCTGATTAATAAAAAATACACTTATAAAAATAATTGTTTTATTGTAGGGTTCCATCAAGTATTTTGCTTCCCAAAAGGGTTCCGTCATTTAAAAAGTTTGAGAACCACTGCTGTAGACGTATTTGTCTACAGAAGGAATCTGGTCGATTAAAGTAATGCTACGGTCTACAGGAGACTTCAGAAACTAAGTAGTAATATATTGCTGTTGTTATTATATGGTTAGGAAACCTAAGTGACCCAAAAAAAAAATATGAGAGGCAAGGTGGCCTCAATTTCACCTGGTAAGCGGAGTAGGGTCCAGATAGAGAGTCGATTGAGGAAACATGATCATCCCTCGCCAGTCGACACAATTATGCCGGACTATTTGAAACCAGATATACACAGGCTGATCCCGGAATGCGACTCACTTACGTGGACTACTATGGCCGGCTTCCTTTGTGTATGGTGTTCGCTATCTAAGGATATAAAATCCCACCATAATTCTTCTGTAATCAATATTATTTTCTTTTAAGGCTGGCAGTGTCTAATGATTATTTTGCAATTATAACTGTTTACAAACGAAGACCACCACTCTTCATTAAGCACTTTTTGCAAATGCTCGTTTGCCACCAAAAAAAAATATGATGGTATGCCACAGTCATTATTTCTATTACTACCGCTGAAGCAATGTGCTGAAACTGTTGTGTTTTGACTTAAATGGATTTAATGCAAATTTAAATTTAGACTCTATTGGACCCCACTCCACTTACCGTCAGGTGTAGTGGAGTCACTTTACTATGACCAGAAAAGGAAAAAAAAATGACGAAATTATTTCCCAAATTACATAGCAAAGTAATGAAACTGCACCTGATAATAACAGTATTAATATTTTATTGCTTAACCAATGCAGTCTCGCTTATTTTATGATTAAAAAAACAAAAAAAGATCTAGTAATTAAAGCAATGGGTAATCATAATCAAATAAAAAAATAGATGACGTTCCATATTACGCTGGCTCACAATTACAAGGTTCTATGTAACATTTGATGTACAAATTAAACTATATAATAATAACTATATAATATTAATTTGTACCAACACGAAAATTTTCGATTTTAACTTCGGCGACGTAAGTAAAAAATAAAATAACACTTACTAAATTTGGCGTTCCGAACATTCATTGTGTTCAACTGAATTGAACTGTTATCCATTCAAACTCATTTTGGTATGGTCAATATTGCGAGCTTGTGGTTGTGTAAGGAGTGGCGCTCATGATATAAGAACTCGAGTCTAAGTGTAAACCTGGATTTGAATAAAAAATAATAGTCAAATAAGTGAAATTATTTCATGTTCAAGTGAGCTAGCGATTAAGACGATAATTACATTACATGACGCTATAATTTTATTATAATAATAAATAAAAATACCATAACTTTAATTATATTTAAATAATAGGAAAATACCCTGACACTGTAACATGAATTGAATCATTAAATTTAAATTATAAATAATACTACTATTTTCCTTCTGTTGATAACATTCGCACACGTAGTGGGGTTTTTCTATAGAGGATTCAGGAAACTATGTGACTCCAATCCCAAAAAACAAACCTAAATCAAATAAACGTGTCGACACAAAAAAAAATCAAATCAATAGAACATACGTTCTCTTATTTCTTCGTATCATCACCCGCTAAGTTATGAAGACAATTTGGGCCTAGGTACAAAGTGGGAACTGAGCTGGCTTTTATTGTTTTCAATGCTGAATCCAATAAACCAAATAAACCTCGGGTTGATTGGACGCTAGCGCATTACCTGTTAGTCGAGTGCGCACGCGCAGGTAAAATTATTTTCGAATATCAGTCGATTTAAGGTAGTATATATAAATTATATCACTCACAAACCTTATAAAAAATGTTACTATACCCATAAAATAGTTTATATTCTGCGTGCATCCAAATTGCAATTTCAGGACAGGGTCATCGTCAAATAGTTAGTCGTACAGCAATTGAACTCAGTTTTTGCGTTTTCCGAGCCGTTGCATTTGAGGCGACCGGCAAAAAACTAACGACTAATTGTTACACGCTTCCTACTTCCATATTACATTTTACACGGATTTTGTTTGATAAATTAGTTGGTGTTTTATGCTTACGTTACCCAATTGCGTACAAAAGAGGTTAAAATTAGTTTTTGTTCCTTTGATGCCCTTTAAATTAAAGCAAAATAATTTTTTGCTTAAAAAATTCTTTTGACGACATATAAGTACTTACTTCTTACCTTATCTTAACATTATAAATGCAAAAAGTTTTAAAAATGTTTGTTTCTTTGGACTAAACGCGTAAACAGATGAACGGATTTAGATGAAACTTTGCACACAGATAGATTATATACTTAGGCTAATTCTCGTTCCCGTAAATTGATTACTTGAGATAATTAAATTTTAAATTTTTCTTACGCATGATGACGCAATTTGCTACAGTGATTCATGTACTTTTGTACCGGCTATTGACGCGAGTAGAGCCGCAAGCAACACTTAGTGAAAATTTTCTTAGCATACACAAAAATATTTCTAACACCTAACAAAAGTAACAGCCTATACTCATGCAGGGCTTAAAACATTCTTGCAGGGTTATCTAATCTGCTGTAGCCACGCACACTGATTAGATGGCTGCATCGTGGCACACAGTTCTAGCGCACACGCAACATACAGAATATAACGCGTTATGGCAAGGCAAATTAATTTTGACATTATTGCTACAAATTTATAGACACGCAATATACAAAATATAACGCGTTACTATATATTCATTAAATTGAAAAGGCTATTTAAATTTGATATTTTTATTAAAAATTTCGAACATATAGGTGTTTTATATAAATGCATTGCGGAGACGATTTTTAACCACCTATAAAAGAAATCTAGAGAATCTTGCCTAATATTTATATCCGCCCGGATAGCGACTACCGTACACAAGGTGTTAAAACCCGTCGTAGTGGCCTACGGAAGTGTGTCGCGTTCTGGGTCCAGTCTGGGTATATTCGGTTCCAACGCCGGCAAAATTGTGACGACTGGCGAGCTGTAATCATCTCTCGTCAGTCGACATTCTTTTAGACCCCATATCACTTACTATCAGGTGTAGGTTTACTTTGCCTTGCACGTATCAAAATCTGTGGCATAGTATCAATATTGTAAAACCGATCATTTCGGTGAATCCGAAGATGTACTACGATTATGTCTAATATCTCTTCCTGCTGTTAGCGAGTATTGCGCTAAACTATTGTCTTCCAGGTTGCCAGAATTACTGAGTATTACGAGACTTCGAATTATGTTCGCAAACACCAAAAGTACCAAGATTTTTTTGTAATTTAAAATTCTATGCTAAATTACATTTCCATTCGTTAAGAAGTTGCGAAGACACCCAACTGATAATGATATAATATAGCAGTAACGGACAACCGCAATAAATTTCTTGACCATACAACAAGTGATTAGTTGAAAGTTTCTTCAACAGATTACAAAACCACTTTTTGAATTTTTACTCGTACAATTTATCTGCCTCGATGGCAGTGCTACAGTGCTGAAGTCTTGGGTTCGATCACAGGTTGGACAAAGCGACATTGGGTGTTGCTTTCCGGGCCCTGACTCTGGAATTTGTACCATATATGACGTTAGGCTCGCCCCCATCACATCATGTGACAGAATACACACGGCAGAAGGTGAGTAGATGTTACACCTCTGCCTACCCCTTTGGTGAGTACAATTGAACAGTCTCTACGTAGAGCCACTTAAGAAAGTAGTTAGCAATGAATTCTACTACTCCGAATAGTACATTTTTTACATTGCTTTGAATGACGAGACGAGCTTGCCGTTCGCCTGATGGTTAGCGATACGACCGCCCATAAACAGTAGAAACACCATTCAACACCTTGATTACAAAGTATTGTTTGTTATTTCACTGCGCTCGCCATCCTGAGACATGAGATGTTAAGTCTCACTATGTCCAGTAGTTACACTGGCTACAATGTCCTCCAAACTGGAACACAACAGTGACTACACATTGCAGCTTGGCGGCAGAAATATACATTACGGTGGTACCTACCCAGGCGGACTCTCACATATGAGAGACCTACCACCAGTACATGGTGTTTTTCTAGTCTGACTTGCATATCTCTTGATAAGCGTTATCAATAATCAGCTAAGCGTACTCCAAGCGTATTTTAGGACGATAATAGATAAACCTATGAATGCATATACTATTTTGAAGGGCATTCTCATTACTATGATATCGATGGAGCGTTTACGTTGATTTCCTATTAATAATTTAGATCTCCACTTGATTACGATAATAAGTAAATGATTTAATGAGCCGAGCTGGCTAGTTTGTTTTACCTTATGTCTTGTATTTCTTAAGAATTTTATACCTAATTTAAAATATCCGTAGTTACTTAGTTTATACATATATACTTTTGTTTTTGTAGCCATTAGTATGAATTTAGACATTTTTATGTAAAAAATAAACGTATGACATACCAAGAAATGTATTGAAAAGTAGTAATATTAATAAATTAATGAAATGTTAGCACCCAATTGTTTATTTTAACCCGTTTTATAATGCTTCGATCATGGAAAATACCGCCATATGTAGACCGAATTTGAAACTACATAACATTATCGATTTCACCTATAGTAAGTTATCCTGAGAGAGATAATTTTTTTATAATTTTAACGAATAATAATGTATTAACTTTTTCCAATAATAATAAATGAAATCTTTATTTTGAATCATATTTAAAACTACAGAAAATATGAACGACATTAACTGCTGTAGTTAAAACTGTTACAACTATTAACCGGCCTATCTAATTACTTTATCATAAATAATGCATCCTTTTTTAATTTTATTTAACATAAAGCCTGCTGTTCAAAACTTTATACATAGGAAAACGAAATTAATCCAAAACTAAAACATTGAATCAACTTTTATTTATTAATTTTAAAATCAGAACATGTTCGAAATTCAAATACTCTCGCTTGCCACTACGGTCGTTGAAAAGAATAAAATTTAAAAATCCAAACTGCGTTCTTTTAATGACTCCTTTTCGGGCGCCTTTTCAGCTAGTTTGTACATCTGGACAAATATTTGCGCATGCGTACACACTAACCGCTCAATGTCAACTCTTGCAGCGGAGTCGTTAATAGTCGGTGACAACGGATACCATTTTTAGAATTATTAATGTTGTAATTAGGAAGGTGTTAAGAAACAAAGTTATTTTTCCATAAAACTACGCACTTTTAAGACAATTTATGTACATTACTTCCTCATGATAATATATTGTGTTGCCGCGAATTTGCTTATCAGCATTGTATTGAGACTTTTTTTCGCACCTCATTTGTACCTAATTTTTTATATTATAATTATGAAATCATAAAATTGATAAACTGCGCTTGGAATTTAAACCTGATCTTGAAATAGATTCTAATACAAAATATTGATAGATATTTTTCAGTTCGAAAATCAAAATAATTTTTTCTGGATTCACAATTTAGCTGATAGTTTACAAGGCCAGTAATGTTAGTAAATATGTACTAGTGGGGTAAGGTGGCGCTATTGTCGAATACTGTTCGATTTTCAAATTTGACATATTGTTATACATTATTTACAGTATTTCCAATTTCGACTTTATGTCTAACGCGATATATAATACCATAGAGTATTTATCTTTTATGTTTTAATATTTGTGAGCACGTAAATCGATTAGCATAGTTTACATTCTGCAGTACCTGTTCATTTTTCTAAACCATCTTAATTAGAAAAAGTAATGAGTTTATTTATCAAAACATAAACTCAAACAATTTTATAAGACATATAATAGTACTAAGAAATATTTTTCATTACATGTTACGCAGAAGGGCTACACAAAACAAACTATATAGTAAAAAGTAAACAACTAAGTAGGTAAGTGACGAAAAGCATGGCCGCCGGGAGAGTGCAAGTAGGTGCATGTGCACCGCCTGCCCAGAAATAAATCACAAAAAATATGTCACTGAATAAATCTGCAACACTGAGAACTATCGACCACAGAGATTTTTTTAATGATAAAGCATTTTCAAAAACCAGCGCGGTTTTAATTAAAAAAATAATCATATGTAGTATAGTGCATCAGTGCAGATGCACCTTCCTAAAACTAATTTTGGCGACGCCCATGGCGTTAAATATCCGAAAAGAGAACCCGACACAACATATACGTACTAATATGCATGAATGCGATTTGCAAATCATTCTAATGATAATTAGATTCTATATGGGAAGCCTACAGAAATCGAGCTATATGGACCCTTTTCCACTGCTAAGTAAGCCTACTCGCCATGACAAACCGACTTGATAAAATAATGCGGAAATAACTATTAATAATATTTAAAGCGAACAGTTTTACCAATTACGGTTCAAAATCATAGTTCATATCTTTTCTCCGTTCTACGCGTTTATTAATATTACAATAAAGGCTAAAATTATTTTATAGTTTGGTGAATGAGAGATCCAAGTATATTTCAGAACCTAATTCACTACCGAGTATGTTAGGTAAACTATTCAAGGATTATACATTCATATATGTTATTAGTTAGCCTTTTTTAAAGAGGAGAATGAGTATGTCGTACAGTGGGACAGTTTTTTTTAATTATTTTGAATGACGAGACGAGCTTGCTCGCCTGATGGTAAGCGATACGACCGCCCATTAACAGTAGAAACACCATCCAACACCTTGAATTACAAAGTATTGTTTGGTATTCCACTGCGCTGGCCATCCTGAGACATGAGATGTTAAGTCTTATTATGTCCAGTAATTACAGTAGGTCGTTAATAAAACTGACTTTATAAAAATAATAAATTAGAAATGTATGCTATCAATTTCGTGTCTTAAAGTGAATTGACTAAGGTCCATTATTCACCATATGGTTACATTATTTACGAGGAAAATGTTTTAGAACTGGCCGGTTTTTAACGTATAAAAGAAAGAAATTGTGGTATTGGGTACTAAATACTATTAAAGATCGGAAATATAGACCAAACTATAATATTCATTTTAAAAATGATAAAAAAATATATTAAATTTAATTAAGCAATAACAAAATAGGACTCGTTTAGCTACACAGTGCAGGGAGCCTCAGTTGAACTGCAACGGTATTTTTCAATATGATGGAACGCTAGGCAAAGGGAAAGGGCGAGAGTGAATGCACACGACATCTGTCGAAACGAGCCGCGCTTTCTCCAAACAGTTTGCAACCGGAATACTGTAGGTGGCGCAACAATCGCTATTCCGAATTCGAAAAATGCATTCCTTTTTCAAACTTATAATCGTATTCTATTTAAAAATTTTGTCATAAATATTTTTATTTTTTTCCGGATTAGGTAAAATTAAATAAGACGCATAAAATATGTTTTCTTTTTTATTTGCGCAAACAAAGATAATGCACATTATATTTTAACGTTAATTGTGATAAAATATAAAATTACCACAAACACCGCAGATTGATTAACAAAAAATATGTATTTGGAAATTGGTATACTTTATTAATAACATTAAATACAGTTTTGATATTAACGTAAAACAAATAATATTCACACAAACTTCCAACACATGTTCATACACATTAATACAAAGTCTTAGATAAACATACTGACACGTAACCATATCACAATATATTCCCAATAGAATAATACTATAATGAAACATAAAATAACCTTTTATTGTGTAACAAACACTTTTAATTAATGACGTAGGTTATATTTTTTGCCACTTATGTTACGCACAATAAAAAATCCACACTTTATAACAACTTAATTGCAATTAACGCACTGTATTTTTGGCATTTTTCACACAATTTCAAAATTAAACATTCCGAATAATAACAAAAAAATACCGGCAAAATGGAAAACATTATTTAAAAATGGAACGCGACACACGCTGTTTTCAAATTTGGAACACCGGAATCCGAAACAATTGCAACGTGCGTTGAAAAGAAATGTGACCTATTTAGGTGCACGCGTGCAGTGTGCGGTACTCACGTGCGAGATCCTGACGACGTCAGTGTGCCATCGGTGTCGGTGCACGGTCGGAGGAGGTCGGCGCGGCTGGGCTCGGCGCTGGGCGCGTTGGTACCCTCGACTGGGCCCTCGGCTGGATGCAGCGGCGCCGCGCTCGCGGTACCTATCGAGGAAGTAAGTCCCGGCGAACTGTCATCGGTGCGGAAATCGGGCGGCGGCGCCGGCGGCCGCAGCGCGCATGCGCCGCGCGCCCGTCAACAGCCGCCCTGCAGCCGCTGCTGGGGCCACCCACCCCCGAGCCTACCCTTTAAATCGAACGTCATATCCCACACCGTGCCGCCGCCCGGCCCGACGTAATTTCTGAAAAGCGCTGACTACCCGGCCGACCCTAAAAAATGCATTGCGTAACGGTTTTATAAATTTCCCTTGAATGTTTGCCCAATCAATTATCCACCTGTTCGGTCGGGCTGTTAGTATTGAGGCTATTACACGTTACTTACAATAAAATTGGTTTATTAGTTTTTACTACGTTAATATATTAGATTTAGTGCTCTCCTGTGATTTGCGTTGCGAGGATGAGTAACTCGTTCCGAGCGGGACGCGACTTGCAGAACCTGATTCGAATTACTTAAATATTGTGTAGAACTTAAAATGTATTAACACGGAGTTTGTTTGACCAATATTTTTGTTATTACCAACAATTGCGCAATATGAGTATTTCTCAAAATAAATGTACGTAAGGAAATGTGTTTTAGGAAATGTTTATACGAGTTTTTCTGATGCATTTGTTTTTTTTTTAGTTTCTCTTGATACATTAATTCTACATACATTGATAAAATGAATGTATAAAATCGAACAAAAAAAACAGAACATTTTCTAACACTTTTTCGTAAGAACTATTTCGTTACGTACATTTACTTTGAGAAATATTCATATATGCTTTATTAACGCATCCAATCCCAAATTTCAACGTCATGAGCCATATGAAGTCCACTGCTTAGCATAGCTCTCAAGTGTATAATAAATTAAAATCCGCTTCCCTTCTCCCAAGTATCACTTAACTACTTATTTATATGATTATTGTATTTGCGTCATTTTATTCACCTCAACTGCCTATTAAAACTAAAAAAAAAAATTATAATATTAAATTTATTTGCAAAATCAATTGTCACTCATATAACTGGGTGAGGAAACTGCCGATATTTTAATATTATATTTTTTTATAAAAATGGTTATAGACTCCGCGTATATGTCACAAATAAGGCATTTTCTATCTTCGTCTGATTGTACGAGTAACTAGAATTACATTTTCAATTATCTTTACTTAAAGATACACTAAGATTATTGGCGATTTTTCTATTTATTTATAGGTTTTTTTCAATATTAGAACTGTCAGCTCAAATTATTGCATACAAAATTAACAATAAAAACTATGTAATATAAAAAAATATAGGTATTAAAATTTTAAAAAAGAACAAAGAGTTACAATTACAATAATAACCAAAATAACGGTAAAATGGAAAACATTTTTTAAAAATGGAACGCGACATACGCTGTTTTCAAATTTAAATTTAATTAAACTAATTATTAATGTTTCCCTGAGATACTATCCAATTTTTTAATATAAAGTAGTGTGTAGATCGGAAAAAATATAACTTCCTATTTTTGACTGCTTATAAATAAAATACCACCCAAACTTTAAATCACACTGAATTTCAATTCTGCAAAATTGAAATTACGCTAAATTGTCTTCGTCACCCAGTCATTAAGGCTCATAATGGCTTAAATAATTCCGAGAATATTTAAAATCTACACAATACTTTCAGGCCATCTTCTACTGTCTTGAACGAACACAATGTAGTTCAAAGTTTACCACTTTTTATAAAAGACCACGAGCATGCT
This sequence comes from Manduca sexta, assembly GCF_014839805.1. Taxonomy (NCBI): domain Eukaryota; kingdom Metazoa; phylum Arthropoda; class Insecta; order Lepidoptera; family Sphingidae; genus Manduca; species Manduca sexta. Next base: position 3,054,146 of record NC_051137.1, on the reverse strand, counting down.
CGTCTCGTCATACGAACCTACCCATATGGACTCTCACATATGACAGACCTACTGTCAATAATTACCATTAGAACGATCTGCTGACCAAATTTATACATATAAGTACCTATAATTTCTATGGGGTTCTCTTTCGGAAATTTCAACCTTCGTCGCTGGTAAATAGGGCTGTTATTACCACTCCACATAACCTCTATAGAAGTATTGCGTTTGCGTTAATCCAATTTTATAAAATACCACGAGCATGCTCGTCTCGTCATTCGAAATCACAAACCGCGCTAACAAAGGACGAACCCGGCATCGAATCCGGGTCACCGCCTGGCCAAAAAATAATGCAACACATGTGCTCTTTTCCAAAATAGAACCGGCCGTGATAAGTAGGTCGTGCGATGCGTCTACTTCGATACGCTACATATCCACGTGTGATGCGACACGTCTTATGTGAAAAAATTGGGATTTTTGATGGGTGATATGCATCAAGAATATTTAGAAATTAATTCTATAAAAATCTGTGGAAATCGAAGATTTATCTATGGTTAGTTCGTTTTTTATTGGTGCTCAGATTTTTAAATAAAACAATAATTAAAGATTTTTTTATATATTTTATTCGTTCGGAATAATATCTACCTAAAATTAACATTTTATTTTTTACTGGTGGTAGGATATATTTTATATCCGCCCGGATAGCGACCACCGTACACAAGGTGTTAAAACCCGCCATAGTGGCCCACGTAAGTGTGTCACGTTCCGGGATCAACCTGTGTAGTGAGTATATCCAGTTCCAACAGGCCGACATAAATGTGTCGACTACCGTGGGGTAATCATCCCCACTCCACTTACAATCAGGTACAGTAGGGTCACTTTGCCTCACACGTATGAAAATAACCTTTAAAGATCAATGTATTTCCGTTGCAATAAATACATTTTTTTTTTTTTTTAAAAAGGAAAATCGTTTAAAAATCGAACTTACTCTAAACAATGTATTATAATAAATTCAAAATAGTTTAAAACTTACTTAAGAAAAAAAAACATATTTATTAATCTTTGTACTTCTACACGCGACAATTTGTATAACGAACGACATTGAACCATAATTTTATTTGTTATTTCTATTAAACGAACTTAAATAAAATTCGAAACATGTCTTCTAAAATCACAGCCCTAGAAAAGAGACTTGATTCTGTGCAGAGACGGCCTAAGGAGGAAGCAAACCGAGAAACCGCGCGGTTCTTCACGCTTACCGAGGCCTAGCGAGATGGTTTAAAGGAGTTTTTTCCGAACTTACCAATGAACCTATTAAAACCGGGGACCTTATTTTTGTTCCGCCCGAGACCTCGCATCGTGTAGGGCCGCCACTGTTTCTATGTAGTAGTGACAAACGTGTGAGAGAAAGCGAAAACGCGGCCAGTAGTTGTGTTCTAAATTTCCGATAGACTCGTAAAAGTTCTGTAGTCTTCCAATCCGCACTAGGCGAACATAGAGCGTATGTCCAGTAGTTATACTGGCTATAATTCCTTCAAAACGGAACACAACAGTGACTACACACTGCTGCTTGGCGGCAGATATAAACATTGCAGTGGTACCTGACGGACTCTCACATTTGAGAGACTAATAATTATCATTAGAACGATCTGCAGGCCGCATTTATGCATATAAGTACCTATAATTACTATCGGGTTCCGTTTCGGAAATTTCAACCTTCGTCACTGGTAAATAGGGCTGTTATTACCACGCGACATAACCTCTATAGAAATATTACGTTTGCAACTATTTATACGCGTTAATCCAATTTTCCGGATTGCCGTCGAGTTTATTTCTATTCTGTCACTTCTTGGCAAACATTCTAAAGGGTCAATATAAATGAAGTTTACGCAAACATTTAATGTGTTTTGATTTATTGTAATTTAAAGGATAGGCATTCAGACAAATGTCTACAGATATCGGTAGTTTACTATTACAATGTTCTATATAATATTTTTTGCACAAATGGTTCACTATTACAAGGTTCTGTATAATGTTTTTTGCACAAATTAAACTTATGTCACACGATAACGACCCTAATAATAATAATAATAATAATAATAATATCAGCCCTGTATTATATACTTGCCCACTGCTGAGCACGGGCCTCCTCTACTACTGAGAGGGATTAGGCCTTAGTCCACCACGCTGGCCTAGTGCGGATTGGTAGACTTCACACACCTTCGAAATTCCTATAGAGAACTTCTCGGATGTGCAGGTTTCCTCACGATGTTTTCCTTCACCGTTAAAGCGAACGATAAATTCACAAAGAATACACACGTGATTTTTTAGAAAAGTCAGAGAGAGGCAAGGGCAGAGGTGTGTGCCCTTGGGATTTGAACCTGCGGACATTCGTCTTGGCAGACCGTTCCACACCCAACTAGGCTATCGCCGCTAATAGGAAATGCAATTTAGTTCCGTATGGTACTGCTACAACTTACACAAGAGGGCCGGCAGCGAATGGATGCATAAAGCATCAAACCACAACATGAACGAACCTTACATTTTTTAAAGTTATTGTTCTATTACGAACGCCTTCCACGACGGACATTTACAAACAACGAATAATCTAATCATAGACAATTTTAACAGAAAACACAGACTATACAAAAAATAATTGTTTTCAATGTTAGTTCATTTTTAATGCTTACTAAGGAAAACAGTGTAATAGATACGTCTTTAGTAAATATTTCATTTTTACCCTCACATCACTCTGCGATAAAGCATTAGAACGAAGTCTGCCTCTACTAATTTGAATGTATGGAAATTAAACACATTAATAGATTACTTAGTAGGCCTACACATTTTTTATGTATATCCAAAATCAATATATGAATATTTTGAATTTGTATCCGGATTTGCTTTACCTGTATTTCGACACATCATTAACATAAAACGCTCGTTTAAATAAGCCTATGCGAAAAAATTTAAATTTATAATCACAAATCTGACTGTTTTCAAAAACTAGACCGCTAATTAACGAAAGTTTTTATTGATATCTTATTTTTATAGGAATATGAATAGTATCGGAAGAGTCGGTAGTGGTCCGTATCGAACCTTCGAATGTCAGCTATCTGGCATTCGTAGTAAAGGCATGGTCAAAAGTACTATAAACTGGCGGGAATGTGTGAAAAGATTGATGCAGGAAGAAGCGAGAGAAGTTTGCCAGAATCGTTTCAAGTGGCAATCCATAATCTCTACCTACCCATAGGGGATAGAGACGTGATATGTATGTATGAATCGCATTGGACCGCTATTTTTCCTGTCGCACACATTGAAGCATAAGTATAATATAGTATGTAAGTACAATAAGAAAAAAAAATATATCGGCCCAGAAAACACATTGCCAGTTTTGCCAGATGGTTGCCAGAATTATGTCGGTCTTGTACCAATTCGCCAGAAGGAGACACTGCGGGAGAATTTTATCATAATATTTATCTACGTGTACTATAGTTGTTGTTTACGTACAAAATCCAGGTATCCACTGTTCCATTCAACAAACAAACACAAAAATGCATCTGCAAAACGTCTGTTAAAATAGTTCTGGGGAAGTAGGTCGCGGCGGATTCCTGCTGTATCCACTACATTCGCTACATTTCTGACATAAATCCAAGTCGAAAAGTATCACTGTCATGCAACAGATTTTTTCGGCTTAATAGTGACGAATTTTTACCTGATACCGATTTTTTCTTTTGTATATTGTAATAAACCTGTGAATGTACCGTAATAGACCAGAGTAGTCTACTGAGATCTAACCCTCTCTGTAAGGGCCAATGCTACGCAGTGGGTCAGTACATCAAACACGGCTAGTATTAGTAACCTGTCCTATAAGTCCATATTGAGGCGTGAGAGCTCGCGAACACTTCCTGGCCTTCTTCCCTTCTTCGTCTAAGAGGGTTCCTTCTTCCCCCACATTTCCTTTCCCAGATATCACCCCCCCCCCGCCCCCCAACTTTCCTCCAGGACCCTGCAGTCACTAAGCCAAGGGACTTCCAGTATCTTTCGCAGGTTCCCTCGGTGTCCTCGGGTTCGATACACAAAAAAAAAACACTAAATATGTAAGTCATAGATTAGAAATGTTCAGTCTCGGCTCTAACGTGACAAGTCGTTGCCCTGATGATTGCTGAGGAGCCGAGTTGGCACCAAACCTCAACGTCTTGCTGCCAACAGCCAAAAAACTACGATAAAAGTAACATATGACTAGAAATTTTTATGTCAGATTTTTGGACGGGCTGACACTTTTTTTAAATTTTGAATCACGTTTGACAAATAAGTTTTTGTTCAAAGATTTTTTTGAATTTCGAATTGATACAACTATCAAAAAAAAAAACAAAATTGTGTTCTAACATAACATATAAAAATCAGTTCCGAGTAGTAGTCTCATAGAAACCTAAACTGAAATTATGTAAAACATATCCATATATTATAGAACTTATTTATTGTATTATGAAACAATAGACAAAAAGGGTGAGATTAAACTAGATTTAACTCTATTATTCGCGTTAACAAAACGTCAGGATGAAATACATTGCAGTAAACAATACTTTCTGAAATCCAGAAAAAAAAATATATCGAAGGGTCAGTTGTAAATGGATTAATTAATTTTTAGATCGAAATTAGACCGTCAAATTGAAAACATTTGTAACATATATTATTTTTCTGCAGTCTTCTATATGGCCATTATTATGCCAAAACACTCCTCCAAGCGCGCAATGTGCTTAAAAAAGAGTACAATATTTTTAAGACACCAATCCTTTATAATTAACAAAAAAAAAACAGATGAGTTTTGTAAAAGAACTAAGGCATTATAAGCAGTCGGAGTCTTTGTTTATGTAAATAACAAAGCTATGACGAGGTAACACATAATTACAAATACTATGTAAATCACACGTCAGTTTATCGTTCATCAATGCATACTAAATGTGCACAAAAACAATAATTTAATGAATGACAATGCGACACAGTAGAAACTATTCAGTTGCAAGAATTTAATGGACTAGAAAACCAAAATTAATCAATATAGCTTTTGACCAACAATTTTTCTTTTTTACAAATAATTTTGTGCCTATTTTATTGTGTTCAAATAACCTATTTATATTAATTAAAAACTAGTGGTGAATAGATTGTATTAATATAGTTTCGATACCATAAAGTTGTATCACATTATATATGTAAAATCATCTGTTACAGAATTAATTAGAATCGTTTTATATCAGGAAGCGCTAGATCGTTGAGGTCATTAGAAAGCTATTAAAAATTCCTTGGCCTAGTGCAAGTCGACCGTTAGGCCACTAATAAATCCAACTGTTACACATTTTGGGCTAGTGTCATAATATAGAATTAAATTTATATACTAAGAATTTAAATTTTATAGTAGAAATTAAAATTGTATAGTTAGAATTAAAATTAAGTAGTAGAAATTCAAATTGTATAGTTAGAATTAAAATTGTATAGTAAGAATTAAAATTGTATAGCAGTAATTAAAATTGCATAGTTAGAATTAAAACTGTATAGTTAGAAGTAAAGTGGTATAGTAAAACTCAGTGGCGAATGTTGAATTTTTTTAAAAGGTAACCCAATGCAAATAAAATTGCCTCAGTTGTAACGCGGCTATTTAACGGAAAACAAAAAGTAAGAGGATTAGTCTTAATTCTAAATAAACAATCTAAACCTACTAAATAAAATGACAGCCGGTAGGAATCGAGTTGTACGCTTCGCTACTGGTAAGAATTAAAATTGTAAAGTTAGTATTAAAATGGTATGTACCACGTTGTTTTCAATAGACCAAGGGACTGTTTCACTGTTTTCAACTGCATCAGTGGTCTAGTCGTATTACGGCTGTAGTGCCAGGGTCTCGCGTTCGATCCCCAGGTCGTGCAGTGATATTACTAGACTCGCCCCCTATTACATTATGGAGAACAAAGAGAATGCTAAACCTAAAAGGGAAGCCGGTAGCAATCGGGTTGTATGGACTCCTCACCACTGGTGTCTACTCTATACTTAATAATAGTAATACTAATATCAGCTCTGTATTATATACTGTCCCCCTGTTGGGCACGGGCCTACTCTACTAAGAGGGAATAAGCCTTAGTCCACCACGCTGGCCTAGTTAGGATTGGTAGACTTCACACACCCTCAAAATTCCTATAGAGAACTTCTCAGATGTGCAGGTTTCCTCACGATGTTTTCCTTCACCCTTAAAACAAGCGATAATTCACAAAGAATAGACACATAGTTATTTAGAAAAGTCAGAGGTGTGGAATTTGAACCTGCGGACATTCGTCTCGGCAGTCCGTTCCACAACCAACTAGGATATCGCCGTTATTCTATACTTCATTCTATATTTAAATAATACAAATATATGTCATTGAAAAGGTACAAACGAAATATTTAAATTAATTAGCCCAAGTATTGAGTTACACAGTTTAAGGTCAGTTGATATGAAAATAAACAACAATTTTGTCAACATGAACATAAATAGATAATTACATTTAAGTCTGATATGATTAGGGCCGCTCTTGGGGGGGGGGGGGGGGTTCCCTTCGACTACTCTCATATTTATTAGTTAGGTCTCTCGGCTGTTTTGTCTATTTCTGCTACTATAAAGTATTATTCCTCTTGTATATTATTGATGAATTTTAGAATTCAAAAGTTTGGGAAGTACAAACTGGGTCCTATAATGCTAATGCATAAAATAGTAGAACTAGCTACACCAGCGACTCCGTAGAATTTTATTTCCCTAATAATTCCCGACTTATTTCCGAAAAATTATAATCTAAAACATTTCGGAAATATTCTAATTTATTATAGGACACAAAATTCCACGGTAACCTTTTTTGCACTTGATTTGAAGTTGTGATATTTCATCAATTGTAATCTACTGGCTCATTAGCACGTCCTACTTTTATCATTCATAACTTTAATCAGGCTGTCATCTATAGGTACTAAGCTGAAAAGCTTGAAGGGTAACAAAACTTCATATTATAATATCTCTTCTTCATCTTCATTAGCCTATATTTTAGTCAACTGCTGGACATAGGTCTCCTACAATACGCGTCATTCCACCGAGTCTCCGGCCTGTCACATCCAGCTTCTAACAGCGACCTTTCGCAAATAGTCAATCCATCTAGCTGGAGGTTATAATATCATGTGTTAGGATATTAATATGTAGCCGCCTGCTCGCTATCAGGTAGGTGCTCCGTAGCAAGGTATACAACCCGCCATAGTGCCAGCTGGTATTGCGTTCCAAGATCAGCTTGTGTACATCCAGTTTCAATAGCCTAGCATAATTATGTCGGTCGGCGAGGGGTCTTCATCTCTCGTCAGTCAACGTATTAGGACTCTACTTCACATACTATCAAGCGCAGCAGGATCATTGCCGCTCCAAGCAATGACCCTGCTGATCAAAAATGATCAGGCTAAAATTTTTAACACAGTAACTGTCATCGGACAGCTAAATCTAACTGAAAACTAGCTGATTCTATCCTGACAAGTCACCGTGACGAATTTTCAAAACTGGACTTTTTGACCGACCTTGAATCGAAATCTCGTTTTCATGACTTTTTTACCCCAAATTGTTACCAAAATAGACGAGCGATTCTATTTGGTATATCGAATTATTTTGGAACGCACTAAGAGCTGTCTTTTGTTATTTTTTGCTGATCGGCCATTTTTATAGCTTATGATAGACTGGCACGTGCTATTTAGTAAGTATGGTTGCCAGAAAAATCCTAGATACTATAGTCATTTAAGGATATGATTGAAAATTGTGGTGAAATGTGGCGCCTTCTCATATCTAAATACTGTTGTCATAGTGCAACAGGAAAAGCTTTGCAAAAAACGACCGCAGAATTTTGACCTCCAATCATAGTTTCAGAATAAATCGTAATTTTAAGGTAAATAAAATTCTACGAAAACAGAGTCGCTTGCGCAGTTAGTTATTCTATTTTATGCGTTAAGCATCAGGTGACTCAGCCTGTACTTCCCACGCTTTGGAATGCTAAGTTCATTATTAATTTCTATACTCATTGACGAAACGACCAAAGTACTTGGTAGGACTTCACCGCCTATAGTAGCAACATCAAACCTTTGAATAGCAAAATATGTAATAGGGAACCGGCCTATGCTTGATTTTGTCCATTATTCTATATGTAATGGTTAATAATACGAAAAAGAAGTACTCCTGCGAAAACTGCATAAAAATGAGCGAGTAATTCATATTTAAAATATTGTAATGTGCAGAAGTGGGCGCGATGTGGGGATATCGCTACATCTCTTTCTTTCGCACGCGTCGTAATTCCCGATGACGTCACATGTGGATATTTCGTCTCTTTTCTGTTTCTTGTTAATTACCCCTTCCACCGAAATTCAAAGACTTATAACTTGTTGATTTTTTACCGGATTTTAAAAATTCCTTTTGTGTTATAATTTATATAACGTAAATATTTGATAAAAGTAAAGAACAAAAATGAGTCCGGTACCCTATTGCGTGCACAGCAAACTGACCTCACTGCATCTGACAGTAAGTGGAGTGGAGTCTAGTGGAATGTCGACTGTCGACAGATGATTACTCCTCGACAGTCGACACAATTATACCGACCTGTTGAAACCGGTTATCCCGGAACGCGACACACTTACGTGGGCCACTATGGCGAGTTGTAACACCTTGTGTACGGTGGTCGCTGTCCAGGCGAATATACTATATATCCTACCACCAGCAAACAAGTAGGCAGTAAGATTTTCGCTCGGGCAAAGTCGCGAGCAACATCCAGTCGTTAATAATAATAAAAGCAGCGCTGTTTATATACTCTCCTACTGCTTGTCATGCGCCTTCTCTAAAATTAAGAGGATATTGACCTTCGAAATTCTTATAGAGAACTTCTCACTGTAATCCTTAATTCTACCGATTAAAAACTATTTTTTAAATAATCCCGATCTCAATCTTCAAAACGATTCCGAATGAACCAATCACAATGAGTCATTTGTACGCATGCCAAAAATACTTTGTTCTGATTGGTCCATTTTCAGATCGAAAAGCGATTGAGATCGTTTATAGAAAATGGCGGGTAATCCATAATTTATAGTATTCGAAACACTACAAAACCAAAATATGACTCCCTAAATGCTCACCCACGTCGGGACCTCAAATCTGCACTCTGGTGATTAGCATATTACGTGTGTTTGTTTATGTTTTACGCAACTTGGAATTATGAACTCTGTATGCGTCGGCCATTAATTTTGTTTTTGTGATCATGGGCTTCACGGAATAGAATAAAGGTTGGCTTACATGTGACCGTTTGCATAGATTTTTTTTTAAATATATATATATATATATATATATATATTTTAATAATATTATGTCATCTTTAACATATAATTTAAGTCCTTATATGTGACTGTTGCATAGAGTAATTATTTTTCGTAGTAGTAAAATATATTTTTTTTTATATTTTTTGTTAATGATATTTTTATATCTTTAAATAAAAGACACACTGAGAACTTTTCGCGAATAAAAATTGTGTCAAAATTTCATCAAAATTAATTCAGCAGACGGTATTTGTAACAAATATTAAAACATACTTAAGCTTTCACATTACTTACTTTAGCACCGAGGACATTCGATGTTCATAAAAAATTAAAATCATAAATATGTACTACCCAGAAATTCATAATTTATATATTTTTCATTATTTAAACCATACAAATATAGAATATCAGTAATGACATCAAGCAATATGTTCACATTTATAAAATATAGCCTAAACAATCCCAAACATTTGACCCATACATTTCTCAAACAACGCTTTAATGTTATCTACGTGCATGTTCAAAATAATATTTGGCGCAGGGGAAGTGCGGGGCGCGGGGCGGAGGGGGCGGGGGCCGCGGGGCGCGGGGACTCCGGCGCGCAAATACTCACTGCATACAATGACTGCCAAGATCGCATCCCGGACAAACAACCCGACACGTGTAACCAGTGCCGGACTTGCTATGTTGCATTTATATATTTTTTTATCTAGAAGCATAGATAATGCAGTGTTTATAAACACATTTTTGAGGTTTTAGTACTTATTTATAATTTTCAATGTGTGATTAAGTATTACAAAGAGAACGAATAGAAAAGTGTGTAAAAATCTTTGCAGAAAAGGTATGCGTGAGCATATCCCTGTGAACATGAGATCAGTAAAGTGAAAAAAAGATTGCATTTTTTTAAATATTTACACAGCTATCATAATGTTATTTTGTTCCTTTGAATAATAAATAACGTTATTTTAAAATTTCAATACCATAATATCTATAAAAAATAATCTACACTATTGTATATATCTCAGGAACTACTGCTACGAATTTAAAGATTATTTTAGTGTTGGATAGCTCATTTTACGAGAAATGCTGCCTGAAATGCCTATCGAGGAAGAGGCTATAAATATATAAAAGGCCCTCAAAGTATTGATGATTTCTCTAGTATTATTAATGATTTATAGGTGAAAATCATAACTTAGTTACGTGGTCTCCTTGCATGGTCACTTCTCATTCAAAAGAACTTTTTGTATAATTTTATCCAGAGTTATTACTATATATTATTATAATATACGTTATTTTATGTGATCTTTAACTTTTACAAAATTGTAAGCATATTTTCCTTATAAATTGTACTGTATGCCAATATACTTAGTATTTAGAATTATACAAATTTCAATGGAAATCGAACTTAGTCAAGCGTTTTCCCCGCTACCAATACCTACATATATTATTTGGGTCAAAAGTGTGTATCTTATCATGCAATTGGAATTAAAACCAATGGTTATTATATATTAATTAAGTTACGACGTATATATAAAACTTATTTAAACGTCAAATTAAATCATAAAAGCATATCCTTAATTTGTGACTTCCATAACCAAAGTACTATCAGTCAAAATAGAACACAATTGTCTGCCAAAAATATAAGTACAACAAATGCTCATTTGGTAAAAAAATTAAGACTGTACGTTTTCTTGGAAACACTAAAAATAACTTTGGACGTTTTCCGAAACCAGTATAATTAGTTCACTTACGAAAATATTCCCAAAGAGCGTTTTATATTAAGATATTCTAAAAAAAGTTCTTCTAGAAATTAATGTTGACTGAATAAAAATGGAAAAAAATACGCAAAAATCATCAATTGACATTGACTAAGACTATTAAAATATCAAACAGGTCCACGTCACCATTTACTACATAAACGTCATAATAACTAGTTATAATATCAGCTCTATATTATATACTGCCCACTGCTGGGCAACGGCCTCCCTTGTACTTCGAAGGACAATTCACAAAGAATATACACATAATTTAAGAAAAATCAGAGCTGTGCTGTTGATTGCGTACCTACGAACATTCGTCTCGGCAGTCCCTTCCACAACCAACTAGGCTATCGCCGTTTCTTACTAATAAATAGCACAAATTAATATTTTAATAATAAATATTCCAATGCGGGCCTGTAACCGCATTGTACAATAACGTCATTCACGCACACAAAAACGCATAGTCAAAATTTCATGGATGTACTTCTCTAGCCGTCGTCGATGTGTGCATGCAGCGGCGCGCGACGCACTTACACGACTTCCTCAAGTGCAAGCGAGACGCAAACACCTAGTTATATAACGCATTATTTTTATAATTAACAGACAAAATTGAGAGATACCACCGCGCGACCCTGAAATCGGCCAGTGAACTCGACCAACGAAAATTTGCACAGATCGAATGTGGGCGGCCTCGGTCGCTCGTTGCACACATACGCGCTAGGAAAAATTCTACTTCCGTGTGCCTCTAGCTTGCATGGATTGCATTTCAATGGCTTAGTGTGTGGCGACCTTTATAGTTTGTTATTACATTTTGAATAAAACTAATGTTGAAAACTTGACTTGCATGAATTTTATTACAACTTATTAGGGTTGTCAATTTTAAGAAATGAACAGTAGTGCCGATATTTGTTTTGTATTTAATACGATTTTCGATCAATAGTTTCAACAGCTGATTTTAATTTACTTTTTAATGACCTTGAAATATTGCATACTTTTGTGAAATTTGCGCGGATGTTGTAACAGACGCCTCTTACACGTAGAGTGCGAAAATAATATTTTGATATTCGTTGTCGTCTCTCTTTAGTGATATATTGCCTGGGTTTTGTGGATTTTAATATTTTACTATAATTTATAAGTATTAAAAATTTATAAGTCGATATAGGAATTTTTCAACGGTTATTAAATTTAGAGGAAAATATGATTCTTATGAAATAAATTTTCCTCTAGACCTTTAAATTTAATGGGAAATAAAATTTAGAACTGTAAACAAAATGAACATAAAAATATTGATTATTATTAACGTATGGAGAAAATTTCCACTAAGAATTTGTTTCAAATGTTATATTACATATTTTATACTTATCCCGTGCAAATATAATTCACGTGCCGAAAACTACAAATAAATTTTCTGTACAAAAACATACAACACAATTAAATTTCGAACGCCATAATTTGAATTAAGAATAATTTAAAATTTAAATTTCGAATTCCATTTTATTTAAAATGTATTCCATATCACTTTGACCAAAGTATTTCTGTTTATATAACTGTGTGGTTATATTGCGCTCTTATCTCGTTACGTCACCGCTCATTATTATTATATATGACACTAACATCAATGCCACTACTTCGAAGGCCAGAGTTCGACTATTGACACGGAATTATGTGATATTAAATATCGGCATTTATTTTTTGCATTTAGAAATATCAGTCATTATTACATACACACATTCATATCACGGCGCAACCTCCGAGAGCTATCAAAATCTGTACAATAAACAAAATTATCTTTGTATACAATGAAATAAATAATAATACCTTAAAACTAACCGCCATTTATTGAAACAATTTTATTATTACCTACATTTTCAATTATAATATATAAGTAATATATCAGCCCTGTACTAAATACTGTCCCACTGCTGGGCTCGGGTCTCCTCTACTACTGAGAGGGTTTAGGCCTTAATCAATAACGCTTACCAATGCTTTTTTAATTATATCAGCCTTGTATTATATTCTCTCCCATTATTGTGCTCGGGTCTCCTCTGCTTACTGAGAAGAATAAGACCTTGGTCCACCACACTGGCTTAGTGCGGATTGGTAGACTTCACACACCCTCAAAATTCCTATAGAGAATTTTTCAGGTATGTAGGTTTTCTCACGATGTTTTCTTTCACCGTTAAAGCGAACGATAATTCACATAAATTAAGGAAAGTTAGAGATGTGCCCTTGGTTTTTGAACCTGTGGACATTTGTCTCGGCAGTCCGTTCTACACCCAACTAGGCTATCGTAGCTTAACACAAAATTAAACATTTATAATTAAATCCTAAATTAACAAAATAAGATACTCTGTAAAATAAACGCTTTAGTAACATCGCCGTAAATCTCTGCGGCCTTGGTACTCAAAAATGACATCTGTTTAAATATTTGAAAATATATAAATTTAATACCATTGTATTGTAAAGTAATATATTCAGATTTAATTTCAATTGAACCATTGTTGTAATAACATATTGTGTGCAAAATTTATTTCATCTGGAATATGATTACATTCTTATCGATTTGACGTAAAAAGATTTACATGAAATTTACAATTCTCACTTTCAGTGTTTTCTCTGACTCGAGCTTTTTTGTTTGGTTTTATTGACCACCCGCCCTGGTACCTTCAGGGAAGAGGTGATTCAGTCTCCCTGTTGTTCCCCGTGTACGTAAAACGTGTCCCCCAACACTTTGCAAACTTTTAACAATTCTTAATATTACCAAGCGTAAAAATTAAGAAAATAAGTAAAAGTAGGATAAAATATAAAATTACCAATTTCAATTGGTGCAAACGTAACTGCTTTTTATGTTTACGCGAATGTTCTACTTCTAAATAAAACAATTTTTCGGATTTTATCGTGGTTTTTTATGTTATGATTTTCTCCAGCTGTTTCGAAGATACGGTGTCATTCTGCATAGATCGGACAACCAACTGCTTTTAAATTATAATTGTCAATTGTAGGTAAATACTATAACTTTGACTTTACTGATGACCAACCCTGACCGCCCCGTGACCGCAAAGGCTGCAAAGTCTTCGAAATGTGAGAAAATCATAACACAAAAAAACCGCGTTCAAAATAAAATAGTTTAATTTCGATGTATGCAAACGTTTTAAAACTAACAATTAAATTTGCATTTAAAGTATACTTAGAAACGATTTAATTTCAATTACCATTATAGTTTCATTTGAATATTTTTTAGGGGGAATCAAGGGCCCATAAAAAACTTATGCGTAACCTGCAAAGTTAACGAAGATTTCAAGGTTTCAAAGATTTTAAATCTATAAACAACTTATAATCAATCATTTAGTCATTAATTAATGAAAGTATTAACCAACAACAAGAACCCTTTGTAAGAAAGTTAGTGACTTTTGTATCCAGTTTTATAGGTCAACAGGGAAAGCTAAATCAAATTGGATAAGTTCTAACAGCGTAACAGCGTAAAGTCGTGTTCACAGCATCACGGCTCGTTTTTGTCAGACTATCACACTAAATACGATGTCTATAAGTATGTTTATGTGTCAAAACAGTATTAGATACGTTAATTGCTGATTTAAGTAAGCTAATTGAAATTTTAAAAAAAACTTCATCTAATTCCATGTGGTCAGAATACTAAAATTATTCGTAACTTAAATAAACTCGAGTAAAAGTTACGATTTTAAGACTGATATAATGAAGTAAAATGAAAGTTGTAGGTGTGGACAAGCCCTACTAAAAGCCTCGAATAGTTTGACCACAATCAAGACTGACAGATGAAATGTCGAGCCGGCCTGATCGCACGACAGATGGTAACTTATTTTGTAACAAACATTTCTGGATGATTTACGACGTACTCAAAGATCTACAAAGCTTTGAGACGAACATCTTAATTATTAGGTTTTGGATGTTCAAATAGAAATATAAAGTACATTGTCCTTACTTAAATATTGTAATTATTAAGGCAGAACCGCATTTAATATAAATATTTCTCCTTCCTATTAGAGCTGGCGCGTATATAGCAGAACAAAGCGCAGAGAATTATTTACTGTCAAACTATTATCGACATTGTCTTCATTGAAATAATATTCAAAATCAATTATCACAACAATGTAATGCAAATTATTTAACACATAAATATACTAAATCCAGAACTCTACATAGACTAATGTTTAACTACAAAGTGCAGAGTACCAAGTCTTATTCCGGGAAAACCCGTCTGCAAGTAGAGCTACCAGAAAAAGCTAATAATTTAATAAACTTTATAAAACGGCATCTTGTGGCACATGCTTGAACTACCATTTAACATTATTCTTCGCTTCAATAACTCCAACTTAGGAATTCTATAAATAAACCGTAAACTATGTAAAGCTAGATAACCCGGTTCTTAACATAGCCCACTAACCATTCTTTCCATTTTGTTGTGTTCTAATTCAAAAAACTAAATACGATTTTTGTTAGTTCTTTTATTATATTTTATAATATGTAGTAATATGTTGTAATTTAATCAATAATTATTGCTTATATCTCTTCATGAAACGATGTTATGAAAATCTTAAATTGAAATGGGCCATCAATGTTTCCGTTACCTTATTGTATACACATCCCAAAATAGACTCACAAATATAAAATAGCAAAGATGATCTAACATTGGAACACGTCGTCCAAACAAATGGCATGAGTCAAAAGTAAAACGATAAAGCAACAAAGTCAGCGACCCCGTCTCTAGACTAGCCTAGTATCCGAGATACCTCAAGGTCATCGGAAAGTCCTAACTCTAAAAACACCGAAACCAAACGAAACATTAGGTCGTTAACCAAAACGATTGCAAATATTTAAATAAGAAAACATACGGACGCTTCGGTCATTCTTCCTATATTTTCTAGTTCTAAAGACAAAAGAACGCAATTTTCTAAAATTCCTTAATAGGAAAAGCATAGATCTTCATGATAACAAATTGTGATGCAATTATACATGTTATTCGAAGATAGTGGTTTTGTAAAAAACTTCCCTAAATAGTGAGAAGTGTATTTAGGGACAAGGTTCTTTAAGAAATTTCTTCTTGTCCGATTATTTTTTATTAACAAGCAAAAGCCTTCATTCCATCTTCCTGCCTTGGAATTACATTCAAATCTTAGTAACTCGTTAAAACTCTATGCATGAACATAAGCAATGACTAGTCTGGCCGAATAAAAGTCTTTTAAATATGAAGATAAATATTCTTAAAATGAGATAGCAACTATAACTATTGACTTCGAAATGATTGCAATTGTAATCATTAATATTTGACGTTTGAAAACTATTGATAAACTTCAAATATGCGTAGAGTTTATCTTATTTAACCTTCGAAGATAAACACAACTTCCGTAATTAGAGCTCTGGACATATAATACGAATTTAGGTGAACCCAATAAGGTAACTAAATTATTTCTGACAGTAATCGAAAGCAATAAACTTACACAATACAAGTGGTGAAGGGTGAAATTTTACGAAAAAGAACCCGACACAACATAATATAGGTACTAATATGCATAAATGCTGTCTGCAAATTGATGTAATGATATTTAGATTTTACATAAAATACGAAAGGGTAGCTAACAGGGTATATGGACCCTTCAACACCGCACGATAGGGAGATTCATAGAAGCAAATTTTTTAGAAACCGACACGTTACTTTAGTTGGTTTGATACCAATAAAAAAGAATTAAAACATGAAAATTTAGTCACATCCGAACAAACTAGAAAGATAAAGAACTAATACACAAAATAGGCGATGAAAACAGAGACGTATACAATCCCAAAGCCTACAAAGGCATCTAGAAACAAAGCGAAACCATTTATCCTCGCTGAATAAGTTCCATTTAAAAAACAAAACAAAGAAGACCACACAGAAACAAAACATCGCAATACCTACAGTCCCACACATAGAAACACAATAGAACAGGCAACCCTTGCATAAAAACTGGACGAAGCGCATATACCAGAGTCGATCAAAAATCTTTGAACTTGCTCGCGACCGTGAACCCACGGCTCGGCACGTTGGTGGGTGACGTCAGCCCACAAAAACATAACCAATGAACAATTGCATAATGTTAACCTAAACATATTGCCTATTGATTTTTGCAGTAGAACCTTGGCAATTCAAAGGAATGCATTGATAAATGATCAAGTATTTGTGCACATGATAATGTTGGTGAAATTATGAGAATTGGGTATCAATTTTTTTATGATTCATGGTCCTTTGTGTAGGGAAATTCCTATTTGCAGATATCCACCCATATTCGGAGAAGCAGGGGTGATCATGCTGCAGTCACCCTAGCATTAGCTAATTATGAGCTCTTGTTCAACCATCAGAATTCGAACTTAAAACTACGAGTGCCTGTAACAGGTGTAAGACAGTAACTGTTGGTAGGTCACTTGATGTAAGGGGCCATCTGGGTAGGTCCCAACAGGCCGGCATAATTGCGTCGACTGCCGAGGGGTAATCGTATTTCGTCAGCCGACATTTTTTGGTCCTCACTCCACTTACGACACCTATAAAAAGATACCACTGCGGTGTCTATTTCTACCGCCAAACAACAATATACGTACATAGTAGTGTTCCAGGCCTTATGAGATTTACATCTTATCTCCGGGTGCTGAGCGCAGTGGAGTACCACGCAGTATTTGGTAAATCGAATTCTGTTGCTTCTGTATGTGAGCGGTCGTATCGCTAACCATAAAGCGAGCACTAAGCTGGTTTCGCTTATCAATTAAAACATAAAAGTCGGTTTTCGGGTACCTTGAGTTGTTCTGGACTGCTGTTGGGACCGGTGTTCTAACATTACTGCTTGTGGCCTCTACGACAGCGAAAAATTTTCGCTATATTTTTAAGCTCGAATTCCTACTATGAAAAGGTATAAATTAATGGACATTTGAATTTTAATAGCGAGAGAATAGAGTACAGCTGCAATGGTGATCTTTACGAGACAACAAAGTTTCACTCTGTATTTTTTAATTAAAACAATAGAATACTTCAATTTATGCACGATTAATTTTATAAACCGCAAATATACAAACTACTTAACTATGATATTAAATACAATTTTAATTTTGAAAATAGTAATAACATGAAAATATTTAAATTAATATTTTAGTTGAAAAATGTTGTTTTTTAAGTGAATGATTAATAAATGATAACGGTGTTTGCCTATTTTTTTTTTCTTGGCTGTGAGTATAATTAGATCGCGGCAGATTTTCCTAATTAAAATCCACTGGGTTTTCACAAAATGGGTTCAATACCGTTTTAGATTTTCCTTGTGAGAATGTTATCAGTTTCCTTGTTAAGAAATGATGTGTATTTATTTGAATTATGTATCAAAATGCCTGGTTTTAATAAAAAAAATCGAATACACGTCGAAGTAGTTGGATCTGTAAGCCAAAAAAAAATTGTACCCAAGAAAAACAACAAAATGAATACTATCGACATTTCAATAAATAAAATTATGAAAAGAAAATGGTTTGCTGATAAAAAATTTCGGAAAATGAAATAATAATTCTACTTTAAATAAAAACTGTTTTCTCAATTAATTCCTACGAACCCTTATTTCTAAATAACACATTTTTTGACCTTGTATAAAAAATTAAGCAACATTTTAACAAATATATAATTAACAACTTATTCAATATCACGATTCTAAAATAATACATTTTATGAATAAAATTATCCTCCCCTTTTTAACAAGAACGAGTTAATAATTAACCTTGCAGGAACAGGATAAATTACGCACTACTTCTGCGTACCTTCTACACAATTCTCACATTGATCACGGTGTTACAACTATTTTACTGCAAAATCCTACAGTACGGTGATTGACAACTTTTTTTTAAATACATTTATCAAAAATGTATTTCATCCAAAATCTATCGGAAAAAGAATTTTCAAAATCCACGCAATAATAAATAAATTGGTGGAAAGGGAATCTATCAAATTACAGCAATATTGAAATGTGACGTCACCCAGCGCCATCGTTCATAACGTTGCGTGAGTGAGAAAAGGACAACGATATCCCTACGTCCCCACTTATACTCACAACTATATTTCAATATTAATATTAATAACTGCTTTATTTTTCAACCAATTTTGATGCTGATTTTCAGAAGAATTTATTTTTCATATTATTTACTGTTACATATAAAATATTAAACTAACTCAAACAGGAAACTACCCTATTGCCTAAAAATACAAATCCGTAAATAGAACTGTGTCATTCAAACTTTGCATAACAAAAATACAAAGTGTCAAAAAAGACCTTGTTCAAGATACCCACAGTCCGCCATTCCAACCTTACACTTGACAAAGATCTTAGCCTCGACCATGAAACTCATGGTCAAAGTCATTATTAACTCAAACCAACTTTAAATCAACGTTTTATCACAAAATCAAGCTCACATGATGTCCTTGTGTCATCAAAAATATCAATAAG